>NC_073305.1:13865778-14100027 GCF_027595985.1 Sorex araneus
ACTTCCAAACTGTTCTCTTCTCTTCACGTTTTTCACCTCTCCCCTAGTATCTAATAATAAGGTGTAGATAAACTTGACTTGCTGTTCATACAGTTCAGCTTGGCTACAGAGCCCATGCAGAATTATCAGCCGCCACCCAGCCTTTGTCCCCCAGTTTAGACAGTGAGTCCATAGGGTGGGAGAAAAATGTTCCCTCTCATTGGTCTGAGTTTCAGGATGCTGCATCATCTCACTCATTTCCAGCTGGATCCCTAACCAGTCCTGCATCCCCATTCCTACAGGGGGGCACATCTCCAGCAGTGTCATCGTTCAGGGTGATTTAACACACAGTGTTAGTAACTCTTGAGAACCCCACTCCTAAAATTTCAGTATACCAAGGAAACGTGTGGCATCGTGTTAAAATATAGATTCTGATGAACTCTAGGATGGTTCTAAGGTGGTTCTGAGGTATCGGAAGCTCCTTTCTTTGGTATGTCACTGAAAGCAGGTGGCGTGTTCTGGCTCATCATACAGTTAATATTGGCCACACCAGGCTCCCCTCACTTGCTCACTTGACTGTAACTTACCCACTGACAAGAACCCTGGACCCCCACCCATCCTAGCACAGAGGCTGGAACATCATAAATATATTTTCTGGAATGGAATGAAATCAGAAACAAAACTTCAGGACAATTCTTCTTGTCCTTTCATTTTTTACCCAGCTTCAAGTGCGACTGTATTTGAGACTTGCGTTTGAAAAATGAAAGTGTCCTTTTCCAAGGATCTGTCAGCTCTTGCTTGGTCTAGAATCCTCAACAAATAATGAGAGTGAGGGAATGAAGGAATGAGTGAGCGAATGCGTGAGAGTAGCTTTCCAGAGCAAGGCTTGCTTTTTGGTCCATGACTAAAGTGATGGTGATTTCTCCTTCCCTGCAGGCATCTCCAGCTGCCCTGGCAAAGAGCGTGTTGGCTGAAGTCCCAAACCAAGTCGTGGACTATTACAACGGCAAAGGGATTAAACCAAAATGTTCATCAGAAGTGTATGAGTCTTCCCGGACACTAGCACCGTGAACATCACACATTTTACAGAGTTCTGAAATACTACTCCGCTAATATTTAATACTTCTACTACTCCTATACTTAAAACACCCACATATGTGTTTAAAAACTAGCACGTTTTGGTGATTTTTAACTACTGACTTTCTGTTCCTCTTTTTGTTTTTTTTTTGCATGTGTAGCCCTGAGGCCTGGGTCTGTTAAGCCCTTGTATTGTTAAAGACTTTTTACAAAGAAACACAAATAATTACAACTTACTCTTTACAGCATGTCGCCTTGAAATAATAAAATGGTATCGGTATCTGTTTTTTATACAGGTTTGTTGAAATTTTGCTAAATTTCTTATTATCTTTACACTGTAAAGCATTTTGAAACATTTATTGAATGTTGATAGCCAAAACATAATTTGGTTTTATCTGTTAGGGGATGGAGACTTTTCAAAATGGCAGATGCATGGACTGTATTTTGCATGTTTAAAATAAAAAAAATACCAATACTGGTTTTGCAGTTGTTATCTATAATTCCTTCCTGCTCAGAATGCTCTCTCTACTGAAGAAGAGGTTGATCCACCAAGAGATCATCTTCTTGCCATAGGTCTGGAACACCTAACGTAGTACCTCTGCCATTTTAACTGTGCATTCAAATTGCCTGAGGATCTCGGTGAAATTCAGACCAAGGCAATGGGTTTGCCTGGGCCCAAGATCCCAAATGATGTCAGTGGAGTCCTCAGAGCACAACCAGAGGACAGAAGTTCTAGGCGTGAGGGTGTGATTCTACTGTAGAGATCATCAGAAGCAGGATGGCACTTAGTTTCTGAGAATGGCATATCTCCCAGCCAATAGCACAAAGGCCCTGCGGTCTCCGAGGTGGGAGTAGAGAGCCATGAAACTGATTCCAGAAGCTGCAACCCACCCGGAATCAGTCTCACTGCTTTCTAGTCACACCTCTTACTTAAACAGACTAGAATGCATGCCTCCTGGCCAACCCTTGCCTTCTTAAAGGAGGTGTCTTACCCCATAGCATGAATGGTTCCATTTTTTTATGTCAATCCCTAGCAGTGACCTCGGAGTCCTCAGAGGAATCATACTAATGTTAGGGAATCCATGGCCATATGGTATGGCGCCCCGGGGCTGGCCCACTGAGCAGAACTTCAAGTAGAGTATGGAAGAGTCTTTTAAGAGCTCCCAAGAGAAAAATCATTGTTTGGTGTGGAAGTGCTTTGTTTTGCTGTAAGTTGGCTGGTCTTGAACCAAAAGAATAAATGTTTTTCTCTTGTAAAATCTCCTCCTAGAGAAATGAACAAGTGTGTTTGTCAGGCATAAAAGCACAAGGTAAAACTGATATTTTGTTCTGAGACCTGGGGAAGTAAATCACAATGTACAAGAGACCTGTTTGTTGTTTGTTTGTTGAGGGGGGAAAGAACAAGCAAATCAAATGCCTGTATGATTCCCCGTGTTATAATTACGGATCCTAATTTTGCAAATACATGTCAGCCAAATGCACAACATTTTGGGAATGGTAGTAAAAATGTATGACTGAAAAAAAAACCTCAAATATTTAAACTGTATCGTTTTATGAATAAATTGGGTACTAACTTAATGTGTTCAAGAGTTAAGAGTCTTGTTTCTCTGCTTAAGGCGATTTCCAGTGATTCATTTCATGTAAGTGATGAGGTCTCAAATGAGGAGTAACTCTTTCACAATGCCCGAAAATGTGACCCATTCTTTTTAATGAACATGGAATTACAGCATTAAAGCCCCTTCCAACAGAAATATCTGCTTTTTGTCTCTAACCACAAGTGACATGAGCTGTATTGAACAGAAGCAGCCAAGAGATGGAAAATAGAGCTGTCTAATCAAATGAATGAATGCATGCATGAATGAATGAACTAGTGACTCTTAACTGATACCAAATCTACTGTGAATTGAATAGATGGATTGTGTTCCTGGATGCCAATCAAAGTGATACAGTTTATCACTCTCAAGTATTAGAACCTTCTAGTAGAATCTTCTACTTTCATACCAGGACTCCTGGGATCAGTAAGATGATGGTAAGGCAGAATCAGTTTGCCTAGCTGAAACTCAGAGAGTTTACCTTCTTTTCAGTTTTACTTTCAAACCCAGCTCAAAAGCAGAATCAAAATAATAGCTAAAAAGTGTTGAAAGCTTAGGGTCTACAGAGCTATTAATGCCACCCTCAATGCTGTTATAGACTCTCATCTCATTGTCCCAACAGCCCTGTCATCAGTATTAGTCTCATTTTGAAGATCAGGAAATGGAGACACTGAGAATCCAAGTAGCTAACCCAAGGCCACACAGCTCTCAAATCTAGTACTAGATATGCTCTCAGACAAGCTAACTCTTGAGGCTACATTCATTGCTGAATTCCTATTTCAACACCCCTCCTGGTAGTCTACCGCCTGGTTAGGTAGCCAACTGTTGGAGAGTTGATCTTTGCCTGACCTTTGCTTCTGTTTCAGAAAGTTCTGTCTTCCCCAGTAATCTCAGCTTCTCCGTGTGGGATCTTGGACTTTTGTGATGTGCTGCATCCCTGTGGGAACAGGATAAGTGGTTCAGGAAGCAATCAGGTCCTCCCAACATCTAGAATTCTACCCATTTAGATTGCATCTGACCACAACGAACTGTGCAAGCCCAGAGGAGGAAGGAAAAGGAGCACAAGGACAGACAGAGCAGAGAGGGGTGAGGCGGGGGAGTCCGGGGCGCAATTGGAGGCGCGAAACTGGGTTGTGTGTGCCCAGCAGAGCCAGCTATCCCTCTCCCCAACATGTACCAGCATGGCCTTGGTGTTGCCAAACCACTGAAGATTTTCAGTGAATTCAGTCAATTTTCAAGAGAATTGGACAAATCTGGTATTTCATGCAAAACCCACCAGTTTATAATAAGTAAAGCTCAATCCAATACAACTGGTTTGGACACCATCCAAACCACACTGTAGGAAGTTCATCAGAAATTCCTCTGGGCAAATAGTGGCTCCGCAGTGCAATATTGGATCCAGTGATGGGTGGCGTGGTGTCCTGCCCACCAGACCTCAAGGTACAACTGATACACAGTCTGAAACTCTTAAGGATCCCCCCCAAAAGATATTATTTCTGTGGTTTATGTCTGTTAAGATTTGCTGGTTTTGAAAGGGATACTAAAAATACATATGAATTCACTGAGATGGCAATAATAAACCCATGACCTGTGAATTCAAATAAAATCTGTGCACTGAAAACTCTATTTTCAAAGACAAAAAAAGGAAGTGAGACAAGTAGTGTGTGATTCTTACTTTAATCAAAGACTGGATGACAATATTAAATTATTAATGAAATAATAAAAGCTTTATTTGAAACCTGAATTATCATACCTGCTTCTATGCTTAACATGTTGGGAATGACAATTGGTTTGGACTAAGAAATTCAGGCGCTAAACAACAACCCAGTCCCACAGTTTTATGGCTTATTTCAGAAGAGATACAAGCTAAGCCAAATCTCTGAAACTCATTGGCCAACTTCTACAGATCCTGGCGCTCCTGGTGTTTGCAGACATGTATGGGGTCAGGTGGCACCTCCAAATTCCTCAATACTGACAGCCCAGTAGGAGCTCAGCAAATTAGATGGGAAAGTAGCATAGAAGAAGTAGCATAGAAGCCAATAAACAAAAACAATAATACATAGGGCTCAACTAGCAACAAACACCAGAGTAAACCTTCAGACTTGAATGACCCCATTGTGATATATAACGATTTTCATGAATTTCCTTTTACTGAAGTATGTTTTGGATAATTCCATTAACCATTTTATTGTTACAGGAAACATTACAAATTATTTTGTGCCTTCTGGGGGGGACAAGCTTGGTGGGTGAGTAGGAAACTGGGTACAATGATGGAGGGAAGGTCACATTGGGGATGGGATAGGTTTTGGAACACTGAATGCCCCAAACAGCTGTGTTATGAACAACTTTGTAAATGGTGTTTAGATCACTGTATCACTGCTGTTCCCATTGTTCATCAATTTTCTCAAGTGGCACCAGTATGTCCCCATTCGTCCCAGTCCTGAGATTTTAGCAGCCTCTCTTTACTCGTCTTTCCCAACGATTGGAGGCTCTTTCAGGGTCAGGGGAATGAGACCTGTTATTGTTACTGTTTTTGGCATATCGAATATGCCACGAGGAGCTTGCCAGGCTCTGCCGTGTGGGCGGGATACTCTCGGTAGCTTGCCGGGCTCTCCAAGAGGCATATATGTTTATTTCCCTCTATGATGATGTGTCCAGGAATATGTTCACTCATGCATGAGGCTCGACTCAAGCGTGTGGAAAGCAGCCTGGCGCATGGCAGTGGTTGGGTAGTAGAGGTCAGCTCCCCAGGCTGAGTCCCTTAGGGTGGGGAAGGCTCTCACCTGCCCCCCTCTGGGGTTTCCTGAGTGGAAACAGCCTCTGGCATGGAGTCCAGTGGCATGGTTATGGGGGCATCGATTTCTGCTCCCTTCTGGGAGAAGCAGCCGTGAGTTCTCACGGTGTTTAGATAAAATAAAAGATTCAGAGGCTGAGCAGCAGGGAAAGGGGGCGATTGTTTAACCTTCTCAGACAATGAACTGTTTCTGTTTTTAATGTTCGGGTTGGACAGGTAATAGTTTCTACAAGGCTAGTTACAAGATAAAAAATATGAAGTCATCTCAAGAAATCTTTTTGTCATGAAACTTTTCCATGGTCTTTTGACCCAGAAGGATTTAGTCATCCCAGGTGTGAATTAGTAAAAGCATGCACTGTTCATTTGGAATATATTGATCCCCTCAGTCATTCAGATGTGTCAAATTCTCCCACAGCTTATTTTACTGAATAAAAAATCCTTCCCTTTGTAGTGGTATCTGTGGTGGCTCATCTCATTAGCAGTCTGCAAAGAGAACGAGGCTGTCAAATAACAGCCACAGATCTGGGTTCCCCACAACCTTGATCTTGACTGCACGTGCATGCACATACACACACACACACACACACACAGAGTCATTTTTCTAAAAGCAACAATGGCTCACTTCACTCCTACCGTAAGGATGTTGTTCCCCATTACCCATGTTTGTGTAGCTCTGGTTTATCTGCCAGTCTATCTTTTTCAGGTACAGAATGCCATTCTCAGGGAAAAGAAAGAACAGCTTTCTTTTCTTTCAGGTTCCTGCAGAGTGATGCACGTATTTGTGTAGGAGGCAGCAACTGCCGGGCGCTTGGAGGGAGCTTTGCACTTTGCCAGCAGCAGATGAAAACAACACGGACTTGGGCAAGGGAGAGAGCACAGGGGTTAGTGTGGAAACTTCGTGTGTTCCTGACCCAGTTTAGATCCCAGGCATCACATGAGCCCTGAGCACGGCAGGGGTGGCCTGGTAGAACCCCAACCTCAAGACCTGAACAGCTGTGCATCCTTGGACCCTTGCTCTAACTGACTGACCATTGGTTGAGAATTTCTGGGAGAGTTCCCTCCCCACATCCAGGCTTCTGCCCTCACCACAAAAAAAGACACAGTATAAAGGGACAAGAATGTTTTTAATTGAATCACAGTGAGATACAGTTACAAAGCTTTCATGATTGAGTTTCAGTCATACAATGTTCCAACACCCATCCCTCCACCAGTGTACATTTTCCACCACCAATATTCCCCTTATCCCTCCTGCTTGCCCCCCATAGAGGCAAGCCCTTTTCTCCTCCTTCTACTCCTTCTCCTTCTTCTCTTCTCTTTCTTCCTCCTCCTCTTCCTCCTCCTCTTTCTCCTCCTCGTCCTCCTCTTCCTCCTCCTCCCCCTCATTCTTCTTCTTCTTCTTCTTCTTCTTCTTCTTCTTCTTCTTCTTCTTCTTCTTCTTCTTCTTCTTCTTCTTCTTCTTCTTCTTCTTCTTCTTCTTCTTCTTCTCCTCCTCCTCCTCCTCCTCCTCCTCCTTCCTCCTCCTCCTCCTCCTTCCTCCTCCTCCCCCTCTTCCTCCTCCTTCTTCTTCTTCTCCTCCTCCTCCCCCTCCTCCTTCTCCTCCTTCTCCTCTTCCTCCTCCGTATCCTCCTCCTCTTCCTTTTCTTCCTCCTCTTCCTCCTATTCCTCCTCCTCCTGTCCCCTGTGAGGGAAGGGGACAGTTGTTTCTCCTGTAGGCCTGCATTCCCTCCCACTTTCCAATGGTCCCTCCCAGAGCATTGGTGGTAAAAGTCACCAACAGAGGGACTTCTCTGCTACTGACCTCCTCTGCTACCACCTCTTTCTGACCCAGCTGAACACCTTTGATTCTGAGTTCCTGTGATAGGATTTGACTGCCCAGATCACAGGAGTCCTCACCCTAAAATCTAGAACCTTAGTTATGTTATGGGCAAAGATGTTGGAGGTTACCAGAGAAAAGGCCCTCACAGGTGAGGTGCCAGGTAGGTGAGAACTTACCAAAGTCCACAGAAGCTCACTTGAAGTCCTGACATAGTCTACCCAGGATTGCCAAGCTCATTGTTGATCCTTACAGAAAAGAATTTCAGGAGGAGACAAAGTGTGAAGCCCAGAAAGCTGGTTTAGAAAAGGTGAGAGAGAAAGATAAAGGAAATATGCTCCAGAGCGAACACAAATTTCTCCAGAGACAGAGGAGAGATCATTGGAAAGGAATTACACATCCCCACGTCAGAATGCAAGCAAGTCTCAAGAATGGGGTGCACCCCACAAAGGTAATAAAGAAACATCGCATACCCAAGATGTTCAGGCATGAGCCTTAAGCAAGACAGAGAGAGAGAGTCCCATGGTAGAAGGGACATTGTCACACCCTTAGAGATGCTGGGTATGATGTCACCAATACACAATGGAGTGTGTACCTCTCATCTTCAAAGTTGGATCACTCTGAATAAGCACTGCATGCTGAAAATAGGTGAGGGAATAAACAGGATAACCTCTCAGTATCTGTATTGCAAACAATAATGTCTAAAAAGAGAGAGAGAAGGAAGAGAGAGGAGAGAGAGAGTTAAGAGAGAGAGAAGGAAAGTGTCTGCTTGGTACACAGTCTGGGGTGATGGTGGGGGGGAGGTAAACTGGGGACACTGGTGGTGGGAAATGTATACTGGTGGAGGGATGGGTGTTGAAACACTAGGACTGAAAGCCAACCATGAACAGCTTTATAATTCTGTATCTCAGTAATTGAGTTATTTTTTTTTGCTTTTTGGGTCACACCTGGCGATGCACAGGGATTACTCCTGGCTCTGCACTCAGGAATTACCCCTGGCTGTGCTCAGGGGACCATATGGGATGCTGGGATTTGAACCCGGGTCGGCCGCGTGCAAGGCAAATGCCCTACCCGCTGTGCTATCTCTCCAGCCCCATTTGAGTTATTTTTTTAAATTTGTCTTAAGTGGTTTTTATTTTTGCTGTTCCCCACTCCCCCCACCGCCCTGCAAACCAAGGGTCTGTTGCTAGGACATTGGCAAGGAAGGACTGCTTAATGGTCCTACAAAAGGTCTCTGACAATCTTTGGTGAGCTCCAGCTAGTTCTGACTTTATGAAATTTACCTGAAATTCACTGCCAAGCTTCCATGGTGTCCCCTGCTCCCACTCCAACACTCTGCTTCAATACTTTGAGGAGTACATCTATAAAGTCCCTGGTATCCTCTAACGTTACATATTTCTTAGTTCTGGGTGTAAGGGCTGGGACATATCCACGGAGACATTCTGCTGAGTACAAAGTGAGTGCAGGATGCTGCCAGACAACTCAAAACAGAGATGTGGGGTGTTCAAAGTATGTGGCTTCAAGGTTGCCTTGGGAAACAGAACAAGGATATAAGACTAGGTCCTTGAGCAGTGGTAAAAATGCCTGCTGATTCTAAATCTCTGTCCAGGAGAACAATTCTAATTCTCTTGGAAGAACCCTTTCTCCCCCGTCCCCACCATTACCACCACCTGGGTTTTCCAGCTCTTGCTAAATACCACTGCTGCACTAGGCTTGGGGACGGGGGTGTGGTGGGGAGGGTGTGGGAAATTGGGAATAACAGGGGCAGAAGAAGATATCTGATCATTGTTCCCAGATCATCTCACATCCTAGATCTGCCCTCAAATTCCAGGACCTAGAGACATCGGACCTGCCTTGGCATGAAGAATAGCTAAAATATTGAAAGTAGGAAAGCACTTGAAAGATAGAGGCAGGGACATGTGTGAGAAGAACCTACCAACTGTTTTTATAGTGACTGCTTTGGGTTCTATCCCAGAAAATGGACCTTCAAATCAGTCCCTAAGAAAAAAATCTATTTTCTAAATATGTCTAGACTCTGCATTTTTCTTTTAAATGTTCGGTGGAGGGACCCGATGTTTTCAAGCCTGAATAAACTAAATCTAAATCCAATCTTTGCTGCTGAAGAGTTGTAAGGTGTCTCTGGGCCTCAATTTGCTAATGTAGATGCCCAATTTTCTAAATTATTCTCATCTGCGGAATGGTGAGACTAGCTCCTACTTGAATAGTCTGCTGGGAGCATTTGAGATTATCCTTGCAAGCACCTGGAACCATTTCTGCTATTGCACGTTCTCCTTCAGAAGCTAAGACACTCTAAGACTGAAATTCATGTGTGGGAAGATTATTCGGGGAGTATTCTCAGGATTATGACTCATGGTAGATTATTCAGGGAGTGGGATCGAATTGAGGAAAGGTTGGACAACAGTGACAACAGTCTTAGCTGAGCCCACAGAAAGATGTGACGGTGATAGAATGCTTTAAATTTATCCTGGGCTGGGACAAAATAGGAATGTCTTTTTACACCCTCCAAGATTCATGGTGGATGTGAACTGCCCCAAGAAGAGGGCTGGTTTGAGGAGAGACTGAACTGAGACCTTAACGGAGAAATATTCAAAGTGGAAGAGGTTCAGCTTCTGAGTTTCAGCAGTTGGAGGCGTAAACCCCTTCAGTCCTGCAGGGGAGATGAGGAATGAAAGTACCACTTCAATGACCCACTCAGTGAGTACATTGTGACACTCATTCTTATTTTTGTCCTCATCGTTTTTATGCTTCATTTTATTTTATTTTTTTAAGGTGAGGAGATATTATTTTATTTAAAGTTGTGGTTATTGAAAGTGTGATAAATGGCATTCAGGTAAATAATATGACCAATGAAATAGTATTCAAGAGCTCAGAAACTGATTCATGAACACAGGAAACTGTGATACAACAGTTGAGATTACTTGGGGGGACTTAAAGAGCTCTTTAGTCAACATGTACTAGAATAAGTTTATGTGTATATGAAAAATATAGTGGATTTCTTCTTTATGCAGAAAAATTATCCCAGGTGAATTCAAAATATAAATGTAAATAGGAAGTTATCAACTTTCAGGTAAAAATGTGAAATCTAATACTTGTAGGTGTGGGGAAAGATTCTTTAAATACAAAAATAGCATATATACAAACACTTAAGAGAAAAGATTAATATATTAAAAAATTTTATGCTTCATTTTAAAGCTGCCGCCCTTGACTTAGCTGGAGTCTGCATTTCTCTTGTCTGGGATATAGAAGAGTCTCCTAATTGGTTTTCCTTGAAGGATTGCCTGCAAGCAATCCTCTCTTCATTTTGCTTTCAGAATGATGGTTATAAAGTTTATCTGATTAGTGCCCTGCCCTGCTTAAAACCCTTCAGTGGCTCCAAAAAACTTCAAAATAAAGCCCCAGACTTGACTGAATATTTATCTTACCATTCCCTTTGCATGAAGACACAGCTCTCCAACCCAAACCTAAATTTTTGCCAGAGATATGAACCCTTTCTCACCCAACTTTGTACTCATAAGCCTTATGGTTGGTCTGAGTGCACAATTAAAAACATCAGTTTATAGGCTAAGCAAGTGAAAACAGAAAAAAATAGATGGAACTATCTCAAACTAAGACACTTCTTCACCTCTAAGAAACAGTGACCAAAATACAAAGACAGTCTACAGAATGGGAAAGGATATTTTTGCGGTACCCATCTGATAAAGGGTTTATATCAAGGATATACAATGCACTGTTTGAACTCCACAAGAAGAAAACTGCCGAGCCGATCAAAAAAATGAGGTGATGAAATGAACAGAAACTTTCCCAAAGAAGAAATCCGAATGGCTGAGAGGCACATGAGAAAGTGTTCAACATCACTAATCATCAGGGAGATGCAGATCAAAACAACAATATCATCTCACACTACAGAGACTGGCCCACATCCCAAAAAGCAAAAGCAACTGGTGTTGGCGTGGATGTGGGGAGAAAGGGACTCTCCTTCACTGCTGGTGAGAATGCTGACTTGTTCAGCCCATTTGGAAAACAATATGGACGATTCTCAAAAAATTAGAAATTGAGCTTCCATTTGACCTAGCAATACCACTCCTGGGAATATATCCCGGAGAAGCAAAAAGGTATAGTAGAAATGACATTTGCATTTCTATGTTCATTGCAGCACTGTTTACAATAGCCACAATCTGGAAAAAACTGGAGTGCCCAAAAACAGATGACTGGTTAAAGAAACTTTGGTACATCTACACAATGGAATACTATGCATCTGTTAGAAAACATGAAGTCATGAAATTTGCATATAAGTGGATCGACATAGAAAGTATCATGTTGAGTGAAATGAGTGAGAAAGAAAGAGACAGACATAGAAAGATTGCACTCATATGTGGAATATAAAGTAGCTGAGAGTTACAAGCTTGCAATGATGCAATTTCTGGCAGAAATTTCTCTGGACTTAGTTACTAAAATACTAAAATACAGAAATCCAAAACCTCGCGGCCCCTATTGTAGCCCCACAACCTCATATCTCTTCATTCTCAGAAATGGAAAAAAATTATCAAATGCTTCCTTTTCAGCAGGTCCGACTTTGGGGGTAGATACTCCAAACAATAATAGTGAGTTTTTTGCTGAAATACTGAATGTAATCAAAGTAAAGTGAAAGTAAAGTGAAATTTATCAGTTACACAGGCGGAGTGGGGGGCTGGGGAGGTGGGGGGTGGGGGGAGGCATACTGTGATTCTTGGTGGTGGAATATATGCACTGGTGAAGGGATGGGTGTTCAAGCATTGTATAACTGAGACTTAAACCTGAAAGCTTTGTAACTTTCCACATGGTGATTCAATAAAAAAAAAATTGAAATAAATAAATAAATAAAAAAGAAACATCAGTTTATAAATTAATTAGCAGTGAATTAATTAATAAATTTAGTTATTAATGAATCAATAAATTAATTTATAAATCGATACATTAACTTATTAATATATTAATAAATCAATAAGAGGAAATGCCCTTCTGAATGGAGGGGATCCAGGTATATGATTGAATCTCATTATCATATTCTTCTTTTTTCTTTTTTTTTTCCTTTTCCTTTTTGGGTCACACCCAGTGATGCACAGGGGTTATTCCTGGCTCATGCACTCAAGAATTACTCCTGGCGGTGCTCAGGGGACCATATGGGATGCTGGGAATTGAACCCGGGTCGGCTGAGTGCAAGGCAAATGCCCTACCCGCTGTGCTATTGCTCCAGCACCCTCATTACCATTTTCAAAGTAATGCAGCCAGTGAGCACAAATCAGATTCAGCTGCATTGACTTCCATTACACAAAGATTCTCAGTCTAACTCTGGGAAAATGCCTTGAGGACAACAAATTTATAAAGTAATATGACCAGGTCTTAAAGCTTATGTAGTACAATTACATAATCCGGATATCTTGGAAACTTCTGTAGCCATTCATAAAAAACATCCCAATAAGATGATAAATATTGGACACAGTACCTCCATTTTGAGGTGAAGAAGTGACACAGTTATAAAATAGACTGACCAACAGTTTCTTTCTTCCCAAGCTACTAGAAGGATGCAGCAAGCTAACGTGGGACCCACTAAGAAATGCAAACCACAATCTCACAGGCAACCTCTGTGTGTGCCCTTCCAGGATGTCTCAGAGTATTTGTGTTCTCATGAGGCACAGCCCAGATGCTAACTTAAAGTTAGCAAAATACTGCAAAATACTTACCAGTCAGTTGCAGGTAGGATCTGCACACTAAAGAGATTCTATCTCAAGCCTGGCACCCACATCATGTAAACAACCCCCACCTCCCTGCCACATTGTAGGGAGAGGAGGGAACCCACATCCAAGAAAGGGATTATAAACCCACACAAAAACCAACGCTGCTTTTTTTTTGCTTGCATCCTATTTTTATTTTTTCTCACATTTTTAATTAAAGCGCTGTGATTTACAAAGTTATTCATAGTTGAGTTTTAGATGTACAATATTGCAGCACCAGTTATACCACCAGTGTCAAGTTTCCTTCACCAATGTTTCCAGGTTCCCTCCCATAACACCCACCCCTTCCCCTAGCCCACCCTCTTAACAGGCAACTTGCTAAGTTCGGTTGGTAAAATTTGGTGTTGTTGACTCTGTGGTTTGGATATTTGGCTCTATCATTCCTTAAAACCACCTTTGTACCTGGCCCCCGTCCCAGCCCCCGTTGCTTTTCATCTATTTCTTCTCCCCCACCCCACTCTTTTCCTATTTCCTTTCTTCTCCTCCCTATAAACTGGGGCCAAGGTTGATGAAGCCATTCCTCCTTTAAAACACTGCATTCCTTCACCCAATTATTCTAAATACCACGTATGAGTGATGTCATCTGTGTTTATCCTTCTTCTGACTTATTCCATTTAACATAATGTCTTCCAGTTTCTCCATGTTATCGTGAATTATATAATTTTATCATTCCTAACATCTTTGTCATATTCCATTATGTATATGTACCACATCTTCATGATCCACTTATCTGTCATTGGAGATCTAGGTTAATTCCAGATCTTTGCTATTGTACTGAGTGTTGAGAAGAATAATGATGTGCACATGTTCTTTTGAATGTTTTTCTCTCTTGGGGAAAGATATCCAAAAGTGGAATTGCTGAGTCACATGGGAGCTCAATTCTGAGTTTACTGAGTACCCTTCATACTCTTTTCCATAGCTGTAGGATCAGACAACATTCCCACCAGCAGTGAACGAGAGTTCCTTTTATTTTTCCATATCCCCATCAATGGAGATGGTTCCCAGTATTTTTGTATATTTATTTTTATTTTTATTTTTTTTTGGTTTTTGGGTCACACCCAGCGATGCTCAGGGGTTACTCCTGGCTCTGCACTCAGGAATTACTCCTGGCGGTGCTTGGGGGACCATATGAGATGCCGGGGATCCAACCCGGGTCGGCCGCATGCAAGGCAAATGCCCTACCCGCTGTGCTATCGCTCCGGCCCCTATTTATTTTTATTTTTACACCATCCTCACTTGTGTAAAATGATATCTCATTGTCTTGATTTGGATTTCCCTAGTAATAACTGGTAATGACCATTTTTTCATGTGCCTCTTTGGCCATCGTTGGTCTTCTTCAAAGAAGTGTCTGTTCATTTCCTCTCCCCAGAATTTGATGGGACTTCTAGGGTGTGTTTTTGATGATCTTTGTGAGTACTTTATAATCCTAGATACAATCCTTTATCTGATGTGTTGATGGAAAATATTTTCTCCCACCAGTTATCTGTCATTATATTTCAGCCCACATTTCCTTTGCCAGACAGAAATTTTTTATTTTAATGTAGTACCATTTGTTTAATTTAGATTCTGTAGCCTTTGCCAATGGCATCACATTATTGAATACTCCTTTGAGGTCTTGGAGCATTATGCCTATATTTTCTTCAATGTACTTTATAGATTCAGGTCTGATCTCAAGTTCTTTGATCTACTTTGAGCTGACTTTTTCCCCATTATAAAATATATTTACATATGTATATACACACCTATATATATACATATATTTAATTTCATTACCATGAGATACACAGTTACAAAGCTGTTCATGATTGGGTTTCAGTCATACAATATTCCCATACCTGTCCCTTAACTAGTGTATATTTCCCACCATCAATGTCCCCAGTTTCCCTCCTGCCACCCCTTCTAGCCCGTCTCTACAACAGATACTTTTCTTCCCCACTCCCCCTCTACTTTGGGGCATTATGTTGAGTTGACATTTGAAGACTATTGTCTGAATTTTAACACGGATTGCATTAAATCTATACAGTAGTTTGGGTAAGATGGTCCTTTTTAACATGTATCTCATGCAAAGGTCGATTTGTTCTCTTTCTCCTGATCACCCTAACTTCTCATTTTGGACAATGATACTAGTTTTTTTTTCCTCGTTGCCTCTTTCCCTTTCATGAACATATTTCTGCATTTGCCTTTGAATTATACTCCACACACTACCCTGAATCCTCACCACACCATCGCCAGCAACAACAACACAACTCCCTTGTTTATTTCTCCGAAGTACAGCCCAGAACAGACAAAGTGCTTAACAATGCTCTACTGAAAACTGTAACGAAACAAAAGACATTTTAGCCAGAAGGAAAAATCCTAAAAACCAGATATCTTGTTTGCTCTGAGAGGTTATGGAATATAAGATCTATAATTAATTTAATAACACCTAAGAGAAAAGGGAATAATTCGTTAAATATTTACACAAAATCTCTATTGGCCAATAAGAGCACACATTCTTCCCTATAACCTCATTCTCCTTTCTGCTGCCATGTCAAAATGTGTCCAGACATTCTCCACATTGTGACCTGAGAGGAGTTCTGCCATTTGCAGATCTTTGTACGTGTACACAAAATCTTGGGTTTTGTCACCATCCAGGAGGCCCTGGGCCTCTGGAGTCTGTAGAGTGAACAATATCATTCTGAAGCTCATCCAAGAACACTGTGTGCTTTTCTTTTCTGATTAAACATAGACTGGCTCTGAGTTTAAACACCTGTAGATTCACAGAAGAGCATCAGGCTACCATTCTCTTCTTGTCTGTGGGACCTCTGGATCCTAAAACTATATATAACCTTGTTGGCTCGGGGAGAAAAAAAAATCTTCCCCAGAGAGTAAATGCAGCTTCAAATTTGTTGTAACTTTTCTACATTTTTACCCAGGAATTTATGAAAAAGAAACAAGCTTCACACAGCCATTTGTTTCCTAAATATATGGAGTGCCCTTTCTTTTATGCCTCTCTGTACAGGATGCACATCTATTCATTAGCTTTCACTTTTATAGAATGAAAAGCAGAACCCAAGGCTGGCAGGGCTCCCACTAAGAATAGCAAATACTATGTTCCTGATTATTAGTCATGATGACCAGACCAGCCAAAGATCTCTAGAAAGGAAATTTCTTTCACAGATGATTAAAAGGTATGGGCATATTTCAAAACAAAAATCTTTTCTTTCCTCTTGCATACTGAATAATTTTCCAAGGAACTTTAAAATGCTAAAAAGGACCTCCTGCATACATTAACAATCCAAAGGTAAATCCTTGGCAACGCTGGTCTCCACTGGGATTGTAATCCCTGCATCAAGGAAAGCAATCAGAACACCAAATGTCAAGCCTGGGTAGACCAGAGTGTGGGATATTAAAAACATGTACACCCACAGGGACTGGATTCTACTGAAAGAATAATTTCATAACCCAGGCTAATTCATTTAGAGTTTAATATTAATCAAATGAATTGAAAATGACTAAAAATACCATTAAACAGCCACGACCCAGAAATCACCATAATGTTTTGTCTATGCCTTTTTATTTAATATCCTAAGGACCAGAAGGAGCTGAGCCGAGCTGCCATTCTGCAGATCTCAGTTCATCCTAAAATGTGCATTTATCCACTCTTACACAGAGAGCTAACAAGTTGATAGCCCCTCTACAGAAGGCAGAAGCAGGAGTAGCATGAGAAAAAGTTTTGATGTCAAACAGAAAGAGGGTCCCCACATGGAGAGTATCGTGCTGAGTGAAATGAGTTGGAAGAACAGTAACAGATATAGAATGACTGCATTCATTAGTGGCATATAAAAATATGTAGCAGAAGACTAATACCCAAGGCCACGGAAAACAAGGGTTAGGAAGACTGGTCAATGGTAGGAACCTACCACAAGTGTGTGGGGGGCAAAGGGTAGGTAAAATAGAGAAGAGACCAATAAGACAATCATAGTTGGAAATTATCACGCTGGACAAGAACTGAGTGTTAAAAGTAGGTAATGGGATATTCATGACAAATTTTCAGTATCTGTATTGCAAACTATAATTCCCCCAAAGGGGGGGGAGAGAGAGAGAGAGAGACAGACAGACAGACAGACGTGTCTGTCTAGATGCAGGCTGGGGGTGGAGTGGGGGTGATGGGAGGGAAACTGGGGACACTGGTGCTGGGAAATGTACACTGGTGGAGGAATGAGTGCTGAAACACTGTAAGACTGAAACCAAATCATGAAGCTTTGTAAGGGTCTATCTCACAGTGAAGAAAGAAAGAAAGAAAGAAAGAAAGAAAGAAAGAAAGAAAGAAAGAAAGAAAGAAAGAAAGAAAGAAAGAAAGAAAGAAAGAAAGAAAGAAAGAAAGAAAGAAAGAAAGAAAGAAAGAAAGAAAGAAAGAAAGAAAGAAAGAAAGAAAGAGAGAGAGAGAGAGAGAGAGAGAGAGAGAAAGAAAGAAAGAGAGAGAGAGAGAGAAAGAAAGAAAGAAAGAGAGAGAAAGAGAAAGAAAGAAAGAGAGAGAGAGGAAGGAAGGAAGGAAGGAAGGAAGGAAGGAAGGAAGGAAGGAAGGAAGGAAGGAAGGAAGGAAGGAAGGAAGGAAGGAAGGAAGGAAGGAAGGAAGGAAAACCAGGAAGGGAAAGAAGGAAGGAAGAGGATCCCCAGAATATGCAAACTTAGTAGCTTTCACTGACCCTAAAACAACTCCTTTTTAAAATGATGGGTTTTCAAAAATCCATGGCCTTCCTATATGCAAACAATGAGACAGAGGAAAGGGACATGGAAAAAGCAATCCCGTTCACAATCGTGCCCCAGAAAATCAAATACTTTGGAATCAGCTTAACTAAAGAAGTAAAGGACCTCTACAAAGAAAACTATAAAACACTACTCCATGAAATAAAAGAGGACATGAGGAAATGGAAACATATCCCCTGCTCATGGATGGGGAGAATAAACATTGTCAAAATGGCAATACTCCCAAAAGCATTATACAAATTTAACACAATCCCTATAGGGATACCCATGGCATTCTTCAAAGAAACGGATCAAGCAATCCAGAAATTTATATGGAACAATAAACGCCCACGGATAGCTAAAACAATTCTTGGGGAAAAGATGATGGGAGGCATCACCCTACCCAACCTTAAACTCTACTACAAAGCGGTAACAATTAAAACAACATGGTACTGGAACAAAGGCAGAGCTGCAGACCAATGGAACAGGGTGGAATATCCCCACACACAACCTCAAATGTATGATCATCTAATCTTTGATAAAGGAGCAAGAGATGTGAAGTGGAGCAAGGAAAGCCTCTTTAACAAATGGTGCTGGCACAACTGGACAACCACATGCAAAAAAAATGGGCTTAGAACTCGACCTGACACCATGCACAAGAGTCAGATCAAAATGGATTAAAGACCTCAACATCAGACCACAAACCATAAGGTACATTGAAGACAAGGTAGGTCAGCAAAACCCTCCACGATATTGAAGATAAAGGTATCTTCAAAGATGACACGGAACTAAGCAATATAGTAAAAACAGAGATCAACAAATGGGACTACATTAAACTAAAAAGCTTCTGCACCACAAAAGATACAGTGACCAGAATACAAAGACTATCTACAGAATGGGAAAGGATATTTACACAATACCCATCAGATAAGGGGTTGATATCAATGGTATATAAAGCACTGGTTGAACTCTACAAGAAGAAAACATCCAACCCCATCAAAAAATGGGGCGAAGAGATGAACAGAAACTTTACCAAGGAAGAGATACGACTGGCCAAAAGGCACATGAAAAAGTGCTCTACATCACTAATCATCAGAGAGATGCAGATCAAAACAACCATGAGATACCACCTCACACCACAGAGACTAGCACACATCCAAAAGAACAAAAGCAACTGCTGTTGGAGAGGATGTGGGGAAAAAGGGACCCTTCTACACTGCTGGTGGGAATGCCAACTAGTTCAGCCCTTTTGGAAAACAATATGGACGATTCTCAAAAAACTAGAGGCTGAGCTCCCATTTGACCCAGTAATGCCACTGCTGGGAATATATCCCAGAAAAGCCAAAAAGTATAGTCGAAATGACATCTGCACTTATATGTTCATCGCAGCACTGTTTACAATAGCCAGAATCTGGAAAAAACCCGAGTGCCCTAGAACAGATGACTGGTTGAAGAAACTCGGGTACATCTATACAATGGAATACTATGCAGCTGTTAGAAAAAATGAGGTCATGACGCTTGCATACAAGTGGATCAGCATAGAAAGTATCATGCTAAGTGAAATGAGTTAGAAAGAGAGAGACAGACATAGAAAGATTGCACTCATCTGTGGAATATAGAATAATAGACTATAAGATTAACATTAAAGAATAGTAGAAATAAGTACCAGGAGGCTGTCTCCATGGTCTGGAGGCTGGTCTCTCATTCTGGGCAACTCAGAGAAGGGAACACCAAGTAAAATGTGGTCGGAGGTCATTTGGGGGAAGGGTGATGCGGGCCGAATATAGACTAGAGACTGAACACAATGGCCACTCAACACCTTTATTGCAAACCACAACACCTAATCAGAGAGAGAGAACAAAAGGGAATACCCTGCCATAGTGGCAGTGTGGGGTGGGGGGAGACAGGACTGGGGAGGGTGGGAGGGATGTTGGGTTTACTGGTGGTGGAGAATGGGCACTGGTGAAGGGATGGGTTCTCGAACTTTGTATGGGGGAAACATGAGCACAAAAATGTATAAATCTGTAACTGTACTCTCACGTTGACTCACTAATTAAAAATAAACTATTAAAAAAATAAATAAATAAAATGATGGGCTTTCCCCATATACTATACTATATAGTATATACCTATATATCTCTTATGTTATAGTTTTTTTGGAACTTAAAGAGATAATGTATTTTCAACATGTTGAATCATGTAGTAAGAGATTCATAAGTCATTAGATAGAAAGAAGGGAAAACTGTCTCCTAGAAGAGAAGACTGCCTGAAAAATAATTAGACTGTTGGACACTACAAAAAGACCCTCTGGCCATGCCTCCCAGTGCTGGCACGGGGTGCCCTCCCTCCCTGCGTCGCTCTACCTCAGCTGGCTCATCCTACATTCACTTCAGCCTGTGCTGGCTTCTCTCCCCAGTCTCTGCATAGACAGGGTGGGGGTGGGGGAAAGGGAGAACCCAAACCAAAACCCATAGCACCTGATGGTCTCAGTCATGGTGTCTAGCTTGGAGATTGGCATGTGATTGAGACAGGCCAACGATTCAAGATCCAGGGCCAGAGAACTAGTACAGTGGGTAAGACTTTTGCTTTGCACATCGTTGACCCAAGTTCCATCATTAGCATTGAACAGGATCCCTGGATCACTGCCAAGAGTGATCCCTAATCAGGAGTAAGGAGTATGGCCTCAAACCCAAAAGCACAGCTGGTTGTGGCCCCCAAACAAACAAACAACTAGAAGGACTCCTATGACCCCGACTTTTGCTGAAATTCTCAGGAACCAATAACTGCAAGGACCAGGAGCTTCTTCTCTCCTCCTGGGAACAAGCCCCAAACAGATGAAAGGAGAGCTTAGAGGGGAAAAGTAAAAGCGAGAAGCAGAACACCATGAGATTCAGGAAAAGTTCTGGATCCAGCCTTGCTGCATCTTCCTAAAGCTGGGTCTGCATCACAGTGCTCCACCACCTGGGCTCAGATCATTCCTTTCACTGAATTCAGCAGAAGTTGGATTTCCGCTGCAAGAAACCAAAGCTCTTGGGTCAGTGCCACTCAACCTTGGGCAGAGGAAAGATGGCAGGCCAGCTGTAGGAAAAGCAGTGCTGTTTCTCTCCAGGGGCATAAAAGAATCCCCTTTTCCAGTTGCCTTTCTGTCTCTGAACTGTAGACGGGATGAGACATATCTAAATTAATATGATATTGCCAGTCTATCGGTGTTTGAAATACTCTGCCTTAGGATGTCAGAGAGCTGCCTATCTTCTCCCATAGGATTTAGCACTTAGCTAGCAGACACAGTTCTATAACACAATGGAAAACAGTGAGGACTTGTCCTAATCCTCCTCAGTCCTAATTCCTTTTTCCCAGAGGTGGACACTCTCAGCTCATTTGTAACTCTCCACCATCCTTCTGCTGATAGCTTTGAGTTTCGAGTTGTGATAATTTCCTATGAAATTCCAAACATGGGTAAGATATATCTCTTGGTAGAATAACATTGGTTTGTCCTTTTCGCCTTGCCACAGGGAGCTTAGGTTATTAGATTACTCCCATCACAGTGCTCCCATTCCTCTGTAATCTCTTTTACTTGTAACCATTTACTTGTAATCTCTTTCTTTGTGCTCTGTTGACTTGTAAATATTGTTTCTCTCTTTTCCTTAAGTCCTTTGCATAATTAATTCCGAGTAATGTCCTTTCTGTATGGACACAAGAAGACAGTTAATGCTATGCTTTTGTAGCTTGTGAGTTAATTGACTATGAATGTATTTTCCTCCTGGGCATCTGTTCTCTCATCTAGTTGCCCTTACTTCCTAGCATCCTCAAAGCAGGGTCCCAACAAGGGACTCGATAGACCCAGGGCAAGCTATGAGCTATGTGCTCCCTGGCATCAAAATGGGCCTGGCCAAAGTGCCATAGTACTTACCTATAAATTAAAAGCATGATCATGGACAAATGCTGTCATGATCCAAAAGGCAATAACTAGATTCAGACCCTGCTAGGGTTAGGAATGATTAATCCGGCCTGAGCACTGTAGTCTGAGTCTGTGACGAGATGTCCCCAGGAGAGCCACCCTACAAGCTTAATGTATCTCTTACTGTGTCCATCATCATCATCACTGTCATCCCATTGATGATCGATTTGCTTGAGCAGGCACCAGTTACATCTTTATTCGTGCTAGCCCTGAGATTTTAGCAGCCTCTCTTTACTTGTTCTTCCCAGTGGAGGCTCTTTCAGGGTAAGGGGAATGAGACCCATAATTGTTACTGTATTTGGCTAATTGAATATGCCACAGAGAGCTTGCCAGAATCTGCCGTGCAGGCAGGATGTTCTCAGTATCTTGCCAGGTTCTCCGAGAGAGAACTAGGCTATAAGAGGTCTTGAAGCCTCGAATGCAGCCACACGCTTCCGGGAGCTTTGTTTTATAGTCTTTGGATCTTGGCTGTTGATGGGATTACACGGTGCCTGGGACAGTTTGGGTTCCCACACCTGGGTTCCTCTGCTGGTTCCTTCATGCTTGAGGCTCATTCAAGCATGTGGAGAGTGGCCTTGAGCATGGCTGTGGCTAGGTTCCAGAGGTCGTCGGCTGCCAGCGCTCTGCTCGGCGTGGGGAGGGAAACTCAACCTGGCCCCTCCAAGGGGCCCCCGTGAAGACAGACAGGCACGGGGGCAAGAGACTCTGCATCACTCTCTTCTGGGTGCTTTGTTTTATGGTCTCTGGATCTTGACCATTGATGGGATTACATGGTGCCAGGGGCAGTTTGTGAGTATGGCTGCCAAGCTACTGGAAAATGGAGGATTTGGGTGAGGGAAGCCCAGTGCTGATCTGAGTGGGCTTGGAGATCTCAGCCCTGGGTCCCACTCTCATAAATATACATATATACTTATATGTATATATAAGTATTAATGTGAAAACTGTATTTGTATACTAGAAACATAAAAACAAACTCAAAACAAACATTTGGAGAATCTCAGTTATACTATAGGGAAGCAAGTTTTGAACGAATATTGCATTTTTCTAGTGCATACACATTTGCAGATAAGTACTGGTTTAAAGAAAAATGAGTAAGCAAGATTAAAATTAAGGATGTGATTTACTTGTATTATTATAACCTGACATTTAAAAATTGCCCTTTTAAGGGGAAGTGGTCTTTCTCTTGAGAAAAAGACTTTTATCATTAATAAACTTTATTCAAAAGAAGAATATTTCCTTTCTCCTTCTTTTTGTCCCCTAAAGGTTTTAAAAAAACATTTTTAATTTATTTGTAACTTGAGTGAAATGTCTTGACTCAAAACCTTAGATAAAGAAGCACATAGAGAGGAATTTAGTTCTAATTTTTCTTTAGCAAGATAATTAAAGTAAACTCAACTGTAAGATGTAAGCTGAGATTCAGGTAAAATAACTAATATTAAGAAGTGGAATTAAGATGCTAATTAAGATGTTAATTAAATTATTAGACTAAGGAAAGGAGAAAAACACCTTATGTTGATTGTGCTACAGGGTGGTATGTGGTGAATCCCCACAATGTGGGGAGTTGGACAGACGAAAGAGACCAGGGCAGCAAGATGGAGTGTGGAGAGACTAGCAAGGGGTACAGAGGGAGAATACTGTAGGAGGAAAATTCAGGAGCAGACACGCAGAGAGACAAGAGACGTGGCTGCAAGAGAGAGCACGGAGAGATGAGTGGGAGAGACAGGAGGAGACTGGAACGAGGGGCAGTGTGAGACTAGAATGAGAAGCTTAGTGAGATGGAAACAAGTCCCTGGGGTGAACAGAATGAACTACAACTGATCATCAACCGGTTTGTCCCTCGCTTCTTCCTTCATCCACTCATGGCCTGGGCTGCCCCGGCTGGGGTCCTGAGCCCACTGAACCCAGGCAGTGAGAGGAAAAGCTTCCGGGGCTCTCCCTAGTGACCCAGAGATGATACATCTCTCCTACTCCCTTTCCATCGTGCAGATCTTTCCCGTTCTCATCTTTCCAATGTAGTTATATCACAGATTGGGCTGAATTAACTTACGTGCCAGCGCACTGTGCTCTTTCTTAATGTGTTTTTGCCTACCGTTGCTACTTCTCTTAGTGTCTATTACCTGCTTTCTCATTGCATTTCTCAGGATTGGGAATACGATAATTCAGATTCCCATTCTGAAATAATTGAAAAAAATGATATCAACTTTCGCACAGTCTTAGAAGCAGAAGGAAAAAATGTGATGCTCTCTAAATTTGCTTGGAATTTGGTAAAAGAAATCAAGGGAAATTTAAGGATGAATGGCGCATCCTCCCACACCTGGCTTCTCTCTCTTTCCGCTTTAAATCCCAAGAAGGCATCTACCATCACCAACACCTTCCTACTTGCTGGACACCGCCCACCTATCCACACTGGACTACATGGAAGAAAGTGTCTGGTTTCAGTTTCCTTAAGAACCAGTTTCAGATGTGTTTTATTTTGTTGTCTGACCAAATCCCAAACTCCCTTTTGCAGAAGAACCTGACTACTTGCAGAATGACATTTCACATTGAGATATTCCCAATCTAGTTGATATTTCACTTTAGTTTTCTCCCTTTGCTGCTGGTTATGACTTTAAAAAGGAGACATTGCATAATAACCTCTGCTTTCAGTTGTCAAA
This sequence comes from Sorex araneus, assembly GCF_027595985.1. Lineage (NCBI taxonomy): Eukaryota > Metazoa > Chordata > Mammalia > Eulipotyphla > Soricidae > Sorex > Sorex araneus. The sequence continues at coordinate 13,890,166 of NC_073305.1, forward strand.
ACCATCAAATCCAAAGGCTCAGCATCATGTACAGTGTAAAAATAAGAAGTCATTTGCAGATCTAGGAATGCTAACTAGAGAGGTGATCTCAGATTTCATCTCTCTGGCTACAGCCTTCCCTTGTCAATTGGTGTGGGAATCAAATGAAATCATAAATATTGAAGCATTGTACCAGATACCATACAAATTGCTCAAAATTTAAAAAAATAATTTATGAGTATTTTATGAATATTGTTAGTGTCATTATGGTATAATAGTAGTTCCTGTTCCAGAAAAAAACAGACCTCTCAAACAATATGATGTTCCCATGATTACTAACTTGTAAGAAACTGTTTTTCTTTACAGAAAAGTATGCAGACCTGCATTTAAACAGACAGAGGTGAATTTCAAAGAGAAGATAGAGGCAAGAGAGGGAAGTGGGCTTAGTGCCCTACACTTTGTCCAAAAAGAAAATCTGGCTCCCTGGCAGTCATAGAGGTGTTGGTAGTGATGTTTTTAAACAACAGCAACACTACTTTTGTGTAGATAACATTTTTAATGTATCCAACACAAGGCCAAAAGAAAGAGCCCAAGGTTTTGACTCAGAAGCAGACTAACTACCTACCTACTCTTGAGATCAAGTCTTTGATCCTAAACACTTCCATTTGCTAAGTGTGATTTCAGTGCCATTCTAAAGGCACAATTTTTCCACAACGATTCAAATAAAACCCTATTTCAGTATGTGTGAACACTATAAGCAAGTGTGTGTATGGATGTGGGGGGGGAGGGAGAATCAAAGTAGCTTGTTAGTGATGACATCAAGATGAAATTATTCAGGAAGAAAATATCCCTAAAAATGTCATTGGGACATGACAGAATATGACCTAGCATCCCAGTAGAGTGCTTGCCTTGCACGTGTAAATCCCTGGATTCCAGAAAGAAGGAAGAAAGAAAGAAAGAAAGAAAGAAAGAAAGAAAGAAAGAAAGAAAGAAAGAAAGAAAGAAAGAAAGAAAGAAGAAAGAAAGAAAGAAAGAAAGAAAGAAAGAAAGAAAGAAAGAAAGAAAGAAAGAAAGAGAAAGAGAGAGAGAAAGAAAGAAAGAAAGAAAGAAAGAAAGAAAGAAAGAAAGAAAGAAAGAAAGAAAGAAAGAAAGAAAGAAAGAAAGAAAGGAAGAAAGGAAGAAAGGAAGGAAGGAAGGAAGGAAGGAAGGAAGGAAGGAAGGAAGGAAGGAAGGAAGGAAGGAAGGAAGGAAGGAAGGAAGGAAGGAAGAAAGGAGAGGAGAGAAGGAAAGAAGGAGAGGAGAGGAGAGAAAGGAGAGAAAGAGAAAAGGAGAGGGAAACGGAAAGAGGGGAAGAGGAAAAGGAGTGGAATAGGAAGGAAAGGAAGGAAGGATGGAAGGAAGGAAGGAAAATATCTAACATAAAGTGAATATAAGCTATATTATTGTGTAACTAGTAAAATGAAAGTGGTCGCATTCTATATCCCAAGCATTGTGCTAAGCACTTATTTTTGTTTCCTTTTCTTTCCCTTCAGTTATCCCTGCAATGACTGGGGATCCCATACAGCTGTATCCCTAGGATCCCACTAGGGCAAATGATCACACTACAGTGGTTCTGAGGACTGAACTTGAGACCCTACTGTCTGCCTCCAAGTCAGGCACCCTAACACTTAACTAGCTCTGTACTCCAGTGCACGTTGTAGCACTGTAGCACTGTCCTCCCATTGTTCATTTATTTGCTCGAGCGGGCACCGGTAACGGCTCAGCGATAGCACAGCGAGTAGGGCATTTGCCTTGCACGCGGCCGACCCAGGTTTGATTCTTCCATCCCTCCCGCCCGCACAGCAGAGCCTGGCAAGCTACCCATGGCATATTCTGTATGCCAAAAATACTAACAAAAAGTCCCGGTGCACGTTATGCATTTTAAATGCATAGTTTCATTTCTAGGTACTTTATGAAGGAATAATTCTCTAGCTGAAGAACCTCAGAGAATCAAGTGATTCTCCCAGTCAGGAAATCAACCCAGACCTCAATGAAACAGGGCTGCTAGCCGCTACCTGGGTGCATCAAGTCCTTTTCTCCTCGAATACTGGTGGTGGAGGAGACTAGGGTGGGCAGACAGATTCCTTGCCCTTATACCGGAAAACCCGAGCTCAGGCTTTTCGCCCTACCTCTGGGGTTGCTTGAGTTCCTCTGGCTATGTGCTACCTCTAGTGTCTCTCTTGGCCTTGCCTTCAGATTCACATACAATTTTCCTTTTGTTTCAAAGTTTTGGGCTGGAGCGATAGCACAGCGGGTAGGGCATTTGCCTTGCATACGGCCGGCCCAGGTTCGATCCCTGGCATCCCATATGGTCCCTCAGGCACCACCAGGAGTGATTCCTGAGTGCAGAGCCAGGAGTAACCCCTGAGGATTGCTGGGTGTGACCCAAAAATTGAAAAAAAAGTTTTGTTTTGTTGTTATTGCTGGATATGATTTGCACACTATCAGCTTCTCTTTTTTCAAATACATACACAACCTTGGCGTTAGAGCAACAATGCTCCCAGGAAACTGTCCAGGCCTTCTTGGAACACTTAGAAATGTAGAGTTTGGATCAGACCAGAATCCATAAGGTATATTGAAGACAAGGTCGGCAAAGCCCTCCATGGTATTGAAGCTAAAGGTATCTTCAAAGATGACATGCAACTGATCAACCAAATGGAAACAGAGAAAAACAAATGGGACTATATTAAACTAAGAAGCTTCTGCACTACAAAAGATACAGTGAAAAGAATACAAAGACAATCTTTAAAATGGGAAAGGATATTCACCCATTACCCATCTGGTAAGGGGTTGATATCAAGGGTTTATAAGGTACTGGTTGGACTCTACAAGAAGAGAACATCTAACCCCATCAGAAAATGGGGCGAAGAGATGAACAGAAACTTTCCCAAGGAAGAGATACGAATGGCCAAAAAACACATGAAAATATGCTCTTCATCACTAATAATCAGGGAGATGCAGATCAAAACAACTATGAGATACCACCTCACACCACAGAGACTGGCACACATCCAAAAGAACAAAAGCAACCGGTGTTGGTGAGGATGTGGGGAGAAAGGGGACCCTTCTACACTGCTGGTGGGAAAACTGGTTTTTGGAAAACAATATGGACGCTTCTCAAAAAATTAGAAATTGAGCTCCCATTTGACCCAGCAATACCACCACTTCTGGGAATATACCCTGGAGAAGCAAAAAAGTATAGTCGAAATGACATCTGCACTTATATGTTCATCGCAGCACTGTTTACAATAGCCAGAATCTGGAAAAAATCTGAGTGTCTGAGAACAGATGATTGGTTAAAGAAACTTTGGTACATCTATACAATGGAATACTATGCAGCTGTTAGAAAAGATGAAGTCATGAACTTTGCATATAAGTGGATCAACATGGAAAGTATCATGCTAAATGAAATGAGTTAGAAAGAAAGACAGACATAGAAAGATTGCGCTCATCTGTGGAATATAAAATAACAGAATAGGAGACTGACACCCAAGAAAAATAGAAATAAGTACCAGGAGGTTGGCTCCATGGCTTGAAGGCCAGCTTCACATGCTGGGGGAAAAGGCAGCTCAGAGAGATAAGGGAACACCAAGTAAAATGTAGTTGGAGAACCCGCTCGGGGAGGGAGATGCGTGCTGAAACTAGACTATAGACTGAACATGATGGCCACCCAATACCCCTATTGAAAACCACAACACCCAAAAGGAGAGAGAGAACAAAAGGGAATGACCTGCCACAGAGGTGGGATGTGGTGGGGGGATGGGACTGGGGGGTGGGAGGGATACTGGGTTCATTGGTGGTGGAGAATGGGCACTGGTGGAGGGATGGGTTCTCGAACATTGTATGATGGAAACACAAGCATGAAAATGTGTAAATCTATAACTGTACCCTCATGGTGATTCACTAATTAAAAAATAAAAATAAAAAATAATAATACATTAAAAATAAATTTTTTAAAACAATACAAAACAAAAAATAAATGTAGAGTTTGGGTTTGGAAAGATAGTACGGGTGTTAAAATGCTTGTCTTCCTTGCACTTGTCTTCATTGATTCTGGTTCAATCCCCTGCACTGCATAGGGTTTCTCAAACACTACCAGGAGTGATCCCTGAGCACAGAGCCAGGTGTAAGCCCTGAGCATTGCCAGGTATGGCCCAACACCTTGAGCCTCGAACCCCCCAATTTTGTTTTTGTTTTTTGGGTCACACCCGGCGATGCACAGGGGGTACTCCTGGCTTTGCACTCAGGAATTTCTCCTGGCAGTGCTCGTGGGACCATATGGAATGCTGGGAATTTAACCCAGGTTGGTTGCATTTAAAGCAAACGCCCTACCCACTGTACTATCACTCCAGCCCCCCTCCAAATTCCTAATTAAAAATATATAAGTATAGTGTTTCCAGGAGAGTTGAGGGTATTCTGCTTTAAAGAGTTTGCAGTGTGGAAGGAGCCTGCTCAGAGGGCTAGAGTGAGTACTTTGCATGGGGGAGGCCTGGTTAATTTCCAGTTATGGCTGGTCTCAAGAGCCCAGGAGTAAATGATACCCACTCAGGTTAGCCCCTGAGCACCTCCAGATGTAGCCCATCCAAACACAAAAGTAAAAAGGAAGAGCTTGCAACAGTGTGCCAAGTTGTCGAGAAAACACAGTCTTTCAACTTGAGGCTTCTGACCGTTTAGAGTATCAGAGAATTGGATTTTGCAATATCACCATGTCCAGTAAGATCATCTAGGAGAACAGAGGGAGGTCCTGGCGATTAAACGGGGCTTCTTGGCAAGGAGGCAGGCCTGAGGCTGGTCTCTGGGGCATGAGCAAGGGCAAAACCCCAATAACATGTCAAAGCAAAGGTGGGTCAGACTAAAAGGCCCAGCGTTCAGCAATTTGCCCTACTGAGACAGTGGCTGGGACTTTGAAAGGAAATAGGCAAGCGCTGAGATGCGGCCAGTGATTTTCAGCCGGAGAGAGCCGGGTGTGTTTGAAGGAAATTTATATCACAGCGACTAACCGCGTCACTCAGGATCTCGGCAGGACGTTCACCACTTCCAGTGGGATGCGTGCTTTGTGCCACTGGGAGAGATTTGCCCCTGGGTTGGAAATTCCTGCTTTGAAAAGCCATTTTGTTCCATTTTGAAATAAAGTGGGAGTGAAAGCCAGGCCATGATGCCGGATGGTTCATCAAACTGCAAAGGCATTGCCGCCTGGGCCCAGAAGATTATTTTAAGCATCAGCTCCCATGCTCAGTGGTTACTAAGGGAATCCTGTCTCAGCTCTGTGGTGCAGACAGGCCAGTTGCCATGACGATCTGGGCTCAGTTGGAGACTAATACCCACATAGTTACTGCAAGACTCCTGAGAAGCCTGCCTCCCCACCACACACACACGCCATTGTGTAATTGTTCCAGGTCACTGTTGAGTGATAATCTGGGGATTCCCTGGTGCATTTGGGATCGATCAAGGTCCCCTCCTTCCCACCCCCCAACCAATGGCTGAAGGAAGTGGACCATAGGCTGGTTCGTAATCAGTGGCCATTTATTCAAGTCTCACAGTGTAAATTATAGATAAATGATGAAGGTTTGGGGGTAACAATTACCCATAGGTGTGATTGAACATTATCATAAACAATGAACAGATGTAAAGCCCTTCCTTCAGGGGAAGTTAAGGACAAAATCTAAGGACAGAATCTCATCTAGGGACTCCAACACTCTAGCTTCCTACTAGAGATCCACCCAAAGTAGGAATTCCATCTAAGGGCCTATTGCTTTCTCCTTTCTTTTGCCAGTAATCCATTTAAACAATTATATTAAGTTTACTTCTTAATAATATTTCTAGTCATTTTGTATGAACACAGGAGAAATATAGTAAGGGTGGCTTAAAGGGTGGCTCTTCTTGGGGACATCTCACTATATATCCACATATATATGTGTGTGTGTATATAGTGACTATATATATACTACAGTCCTCAGGCTAGAGTTTTTTCTAACCCCAACAGGGTCCTTATTCAGTTACTTCTTTTTTGGGGTCATGTCAGTTTGCTCCACGACTGTGCTCTTAACTTATTATTCTCCTTATGGTGCTTAGCCTGTCTCTTTTGGATGCCAAGGTAGCTTATGACTTGCCATGGATCTATCCAAGTCCCTCAGTCAGACCCACTTTGGGGTGTTAGGAACTAAGGGCAACTGAGGCTTAAGTTAAGTAATAAATATAATGAATGTCCAGGAGTAAATATTTTTTGGAGTCAGTTAACTCCCATGTTATAAAAGCATAGCCTTAACTGTCTTCCTGTGTCTATACACAAAGGATATTGCTCTAAAGTTATCTACGCAAAGAACATAAAGGAAAGAGAAAAGCAACATTTCATTTACATATATAAAGCCCAGAGCCCTCAGAAGATTCGACCTACAAGTTACAGGGTCTAATTTGGAGATATTTGTGATTAAGAGCACAAAGGAGGGTTAAAAATAAACACAGAAGATTGGGAGTGCCCAATGGACTTGGGTGAGCCCCGGGAGCACCATGGTGGATATAACTCAATAAACCTAAGGGAGAAAGGACAAACCAAAGTTTCTTTTTTAAATGCCTAGAACTATAATTCAACACTGTGCAGCTTTATTATTCATCCTCCTGGGCCATCTCTGCTGCCTCAGTCCTTGTCACCAGGGAACCACAAGCCCACCTGTGGGATGAGGATCGTGGGTCAGTGGCTTAGACCCATTTGATTATCAGTGTTCAGTCTCAGAAAATAGTCCTGGTTGTCTCTTCTTGGCATGCCTTGTCCTTCAAGCCTGCCTTGGACCTCTAAACTGAGGAAACCTTAGGCATGTTGACTACCACCCATAATTGCACAAGGGACAGAAGAACATCTGGAGTAAGTCTAATTTTCTTTCCCATAAATTAGTCAGATATAATGTAAAGTTATTTGCGGGGGAATTAGGGGAATAGTTGGGTTCAAACCCAATGATGCTCAGGAGTTACTCCTGGCTCTGTACTCAGGAATCACTCCTGGCTGTGATCAGGGGACCATATCAAACCTGGGTGGGCCGCTTGCCAGGCAAGCACCCTTCCTTTCATGTACTAACTCTCAGACCCCAATAATATAAAAATTCGTTCCATGATAGTTGTAAATGTTCTATCCCCATAGCGATGTAGATGCAATTCCATTCTATCACCTGCACATATTCACGGTCTTTGCGACAGATTCTCCCCACACCTCCTACTCTCTCTTCCCAAGTCAAGGACCAAACCAGGGAGTAAGGCAGGTCAGACATGCTCTGTACGGCCTAGCCACATCCCTGGCCTCATCTGATTCTCCTTACTACAGATGGCTGTAAAATGTCTCTCACAGACTGTGCTTTTCTTACAATAAGACTCTGCCACGTTCTCAGTGAGAAGTGGAGCTCTGGCCCTCTGCCTTCAATCTGAGCCAGCTTTGATCCAAAGTGACGTCAGTGCCAGCGATTTCTGAGGTTAAGATGATCGAAGTGGACACAGCTTGCCTCTGATGCTCTTAGGAAAGTTGGTCTCAGTGCCTCGGGCCTGTGAGGTGAGGAAGACTAAGCAGACACCTGGAGCGACATGGTGATCCTAGCTAGCAAGCAGCGTCAGCTACCACATCTGGTGTGAGTGGCTTTATAAATGAGTGCACGCCCTCAGCTGACATCAATCCTCATCTCTGAGCCATCCCCGCTGAGGCCCCCAAGATCACAAAGCAGAAACACATCACTTACATTGTGCTTTTATAGAGTCCCTAACCAACAGAAGTCATCCAAATAACAAAATGGTGCCTGGTCTCTAGCAAAACGTTAGAGGTGCTCCAGTCCCCAGCCACAGTCGCTGGAAGCATGATCTTTAAACTTAGAATATTCCTTTGCTCTACTCTGGTCTTTGACATTTACTCTTCCCTCTAGGAATACGTTGGATGTTACTTCCTTTATGACTCTGCCACCCAGGCACTTGGTACAAACACCCTCACTCTGGCATTTGCCATTTAGGCTGTTTGCTTTCGCTGTCTTCCCTGCGATGTTGAGAACTCCTCAAAATTTGATTTGTCTTGTGAGTTTGCAGTAGAATCAGATGCTTAGTTGGGGATTGGGATTTGGGAGTCAGTTAGACCTAGTTTTGAATTATAGCTGTATTATTAGCTAAGTGGGAAAATTACATATATTTCTTATTCCATTGCATATGTCAAATGGTGAAAGCACCAGTCATTAGTATCAGGAACAACCTGGGTGTTATCCATCCTAAGTCCAGGGCTTAGCTTATAAAATGCCCAAGAAATAGACATTTTATTATTATTTTATTATCTCTTGGTTTTATATAGTATCATTCAAATTTATTTGGTTATTCAATTAAGATTTCTAGAGTTACATTCTGAAAAGCACTAGCTATTTCTTAGTTGATACTAACCGCATATTCTCAACAGGTGGATGTACAAAATAATTCAGGTGGCAATGTCTATGGATTCTTCATGGATCTGAACCATCTTAGCAAGAATTATTTTCCCAACATCAGAAGTCTGAAGAAATAGTACAGTGGATAGGGTACTTGCTTTGCATGTGGCTGACCTGAGTTCAATCCCCAGTACCCATGTCATCTTGTCGGGGCTACACCTATTTGATGAAGCTCTGGGGAAGGACCCATTCCTTGCCTTTTGCATCGTCTCCTGCTACCCATCCATATGAACCTGTGACATGTGAATCTCCTCTTTCATCACCCAAATGTCTTAACAGACTGAATCTTTTATTTTACACTTCTTCCGTGGCCAAGAAGGTTCTTTGATTTTAGGGGCTCATGCGATTGCATAGAAGGGCCACCCAGGTAATCCAGAATAACTTCCATATTTCAAGCTCCAACTTTAATGTCATCTGGAAAGTTTCTTCTACCCTGTAGAGAATGCATTCACAGATGCTAGGGAATGGGTGTGGATATCTTAAGGGGAAGGACAATATTCTGCCTTCCACAGGGAATGTTATTAAAAATGGCTGAAAGGGCAAAAAGGGCAACACTAGGAGCAAATCTCCTCTCTTATTATCTCCCAAATGAAGAGGCAGGTAAAGTCAAGCTTTCTCCAAACCAAATGTGTTTTTATTCTGGCTACCTCTTAGAAACCTAAACATCTGTGGACTAACTTAGAACTAGAAACATTATATTGAAGTTGAGAATTAGAACCTGAATTTACCACATAGTGGAATGAGCCATCTCTTGAAGATGTAATATGACTCTTAAGGTATTTAACCTGGGGCTGGAGCATTAGTATAATGAGTAGAGTATTTGCCTTGCATGCGGTGGGCCCACCCAGGCACGCCAGATGTGTATTTACTTAAAAAAAATGAGGGGGCCTCAGCACGGCAGCTCTCCCTCTCTCTCTCCCTCTCTCCCTCTCTCTCTCTCTCTCTCTCTCTCTCTCTCTCTCTCTCTCTCTCTCTCTCTCTCTCTCTCTCTCTCTCTCTCTCTCTCTCTCTCTCTCTCTCTCTCTCTCTCTCTCTCTCTCTCCTGCGTTTGGTAATCTCACGCCACTTACCCTACCCTGGGGAGGTCGATGGCAATGGGTGACGAAGGAAGGAAGGAAGGAATGAGGGCGAGGCTGATTAGTGTCAGTTTCAGTTTAATCCATTCCTATCTCCATTCACTTCTGATTCTCCCTCTGCTTCTTCCTCCTCCCCTGCTACTTCATTCTCCTTTCAGGTCCCACTTCAATCACCTTCACGCTCTAGAACCCCAGCCCCCTCTTACAGCCTGTTAAACCCAAAAGCATGAGGGGCTGGGGTAATGATTACATGTAGGTGTGGTCATACAATCAACAGAGGTAAAGTCTTTCTCTCAGGGGAAGCTTCTTCTAGGAGAGTTTCTCATTCAGCAAGATATGCTAAATTGAACTTTAGAAAAATAAAAGAAGGCCTAGGAAATTTAATAGAAAGCCTGAAATTGTTTTGTTTATTGGGGTCTTCCAAGCAATTCTTAGGAGGCCCAAGGACCCCTCCCTTGACAGTTAACCCTAATGGTGGCCACCATAACCACACCTGGCAGCACCAGGTAGCCATGTGGTGCCAGGAATCAAACTCAGGGTTTCCACATGCAAGGCTGTGTTTCAGCCCTTTGAGGAATCTCCCCAGCCCCCAAAATAACTCTTCTTTTATTTTCTTTTTGGGGTCACACCCAGCGATGCACAGGGGTTACTCCTGGCTCTGCACTCAGGAATTACCCTGGTGGTGCTCAGGGGACCATATGGGATGCTGGGAATCAAATCCAGGCTGGCCTTGTGCAAGGCAAATTGCCCTACCCACTGTGCTATTGCTCCAGCTCCGCCCTCCCCCCCCCCCACAATACCTTTTAAACATTTTTCTTGGTTTGGAATCTCAAACCTAGAGCTTCACACAGCAAGGCATGTACCCAAAATCTGAGTCAAATTCCCAGCCCTCTAAATATTTAAAATTTCAAGTATAAGGCTTATTATTTAGAGATCACTTGTATCACTTGTCATCGAAGTGATCATTGGTTGATCTTCGATTTGCTTGAGCGGGCTCCAGTAATGTCTCCATTCATTCCTGTCATGTGCTAGTGTAGCCCAATGATATCTGCTAGCTCCAGGAACAGGAAGAGCCTCAAAACATTCATTCAGAGTTTTGACGAAGAAGTCTGACCATCTCGTTGGTGGGCGGCCACATGGTCCTTTTTTTTAAAATTTATTTTATTGAATCACCATGTGGAAAGTTACAAAGTTCTCAGGCTTATGTCTCAGTTATACAATGCTCAAACACCCTTCACCAGTGCCACGTGGTCTTTTGACATCCTGTGGAACCCAGTCAGTAACAGCTCTAATCCAGCGGTTGTCTCTGAATCTCATTACATGTCCAGCCCATCTGATTTTTGACACCTTGGCAAAAAAGATTCTTGACCCTCGATAGAAGTCAGAACTCCAGATTCCTTCTCTCACTCAGAGATACCATCAATGAATATAAAATGAAAAATAGTCAACAGTAAAAAATTGATCCTTCTGTTATGTCAACTATCCAGAACATGTCGCAAATATTTTACTAACTGAAAAGCAGGAACATCTAAAAGATATTTCAGTGAAAGGGTTTAAACCTGCCTCGGTAAATTCCTTGGTGGATTTGGCTTGAAGACCTCCAGAAGAGAAGTTAACCTTCTTCAGGGGCTGTGTCCTTTGTCCCCGAGGTCTGATCCTTGTCAATGAGGAGCATGCTGCAGTGACTAAGTAGAGCATAATGACATCTGCTAGTCCTCTCTTGTAATGCTGAGCTGTGTGCTATATAGCAGTAAAAGGAGAAAATTTTGTTTTGCATTCATTTAGTAGTGGTTCCTGCTAAGAGTTTCGCTGACTCAAGCCACCATTATGCATCAGAAGAGATTTGTCATCAGCGGTAAAATTGAGACTGAATAGCTGTCTTTTTCAATCTTCATGGACCATTGTGTGTGAAATGTTTACTTCCCACATTTCATTTTGAGCCACAGAGGAATTCCAACATTTCAAAGGAGTCAAAGAAATTAGATGGCTAAAGGCACATTGCTTCATGGTCACATGGCTAAGATTTGAATCTTGGTTCTACCATTTGCCAGCTGAATGACCTTATTTTAGATATGTCATCTTTCTGTGCTAATCTTCTCAACTGTGACACAGAGATATTTAGACTATGATCATATGGGGTTGTCATTAAGATTTAGAAAATTTACTGAAAGAGTTAAAATCAATCTTGTTAATTAGGCCAGACAGAATATATATACTGGAACATCTAGGATGCCATGTGCTGTTTATACCTCAATAAAATTTTAATTAAAATTGTTAATAAAAATTAAATTAAAAATTTGATAAGGATATAACAGGATACAAAGGATATAACTCCATACAAAGCGTTGCCAGTGCCACATCACTGTCTCAAACTGACTAGTAATCTTTTATTTGGTCTTCAAGCCTCCAGAAAAAAATTGCTAAGTTATCCTTGCTTCTAGATAGTATCCATTTAATAACAAGTCCCTGCTTTCCTGACTCCACCTTAAAAGCCAGTGTAAGTCTAAATCCTATAATACGTCTTTCTCAACTTATTCATATAAATATATCTTTAGGCTATTCTCTTTTGGGCAGCACTGAACAAATTAAACATAACCTTGTTTGGGTTCAAGTGTGTTTCTGGTAGTCTTGATGGAACTATACAAAATATATGATAATACACCAAATGCACAACATATGATTATATACTGGCAGTCGTAAGAAAGACCTTTTATTTCCAGCTTCTTGCATCTATCACACCTCATGACATGTTTGTTCAATGAAACATATTTGTTCCATTGTAACTAGGCAACAACCCAGAGAGCTGTGATACCTTATTAAAAGATAGGCTGATACCAAACACCCAACTCAGAAGACTCGGTGTGGAATGATAAGCGGTTTATTTTCATGGTCCTGGGGGGGCCAGAACACGAACTGTTCTGGAGAGGGTTAGGAAAGGAAAGAGAACAGAATGAACAGAAAAGCAAGCAAAGCTTTTGAGCCTACAACAATCCAGATTGTAATCAGGAATTATTATTTGGCTAGCTGGAACTCTAATAAAAATAGGGTAGAGAAACGGCTAAGCTTTTACATTTTTATTTCCTAATTTCTATAAACACCCATTTGACGAATAAGCTCGGAGTCTTTTGGAGTCCCTTTAGAACACCACCCGCTGGCTCTCCTCCTGGAGAGAAGACCAAGAGGTGCAAACAGGAGCAATCCCTTTTTCTGGTGCCTTTCACCTCTGTTACATTGATAACACATGCCCCTTTTCAGGCTTGCCCTACCCATCTGCCTGAGAAGCCTTTCTGCATCTGCACCAAATACTGAAGTCTGCGCTTCCTCACTAAGATTACAGAAAGAACTTCTTCCGTAGCAGATTGGCAGTAAATAAACAGAATAACAAAAACTGCTTAGTATAGTAAGCAGTCCCCGCCCCCATCCCAGCCCCGCCCCCACTACGGGGATTGTCTAAGATTTCGCTGCCTTAGAAAGTCTATGGCCATTTTCTCCTGATCCTAAAATTTAAACCTCTGACCATCACCCTCCCGCACCCCTTACCCCCAAACCCGCGCCCCCACTCCCCCTAGAGACGAGTCGGTCTCTGCCCGCCTGGCCCCAGGGGCGGTCCTAAGTGGGACTATTCAGAAGGCGGAACTCTAGTTCCGGAGGCCTGGCGGCAGGACCCGGAGCGCATTGGGACAGGACCGGAAGTGGCTCCCAAGGCTCTTTTTTTTCCTTTTTTTTTTTTGAATTTTTTTTTTTTTTAATTGCATTCATCCCGGCCCCGGAGAGTGACGGCGGGACGGCGCCTGGGAGGCTGCGGCGGGACGGGCGGCGGCGGCGAGGGGCCTGCATCGCCCTGCGCGCTCCCCGGCCACTCCATGCCCGGCTGGCGGCTGCTGGCCCAGGCGGGCGCCCGGGTGCTGGGCCGCGGCCCCCTGGACGCCGCCCGGGCCCCGGGGAACAGGTGGGTGCAGGCCGCCGCGTGCGGCCCGCGGGGCTGGCGGAAGAACTGCGGCCTCGGCGGAGGGAGGGTGGAGGCAGGAGGGACTCCGTGCACCGCCGGGAGCACACAAGCAGGAGTCTTGCTCCCAGGATGTGTGCCCTTGGGGGTCATTTATTTTGGCTTTTTTTTTTTTTTCCCTTTTCCTTGCACACGGGTCAGCGACTGACAGCGAGCGTCCCGGGTAGCAAATAAACTACTGGCTAGTGGGGAGGAGTTTCCTCTGCAGTAGATCTCCTGTAATAGGTCTAGATCTGGCGCTTTAGCCTCGGGGGCTTATGGTGGGCGCCCTCTTCCCCCTACTTTTTTTTAAAAAAACAAAACTTTATCTTTTCAGCCGAGCTTTTCAAAAGGAGAAATGACTTGCCCAAGGTCACTCGACTGTAATGCGAAGTCGAGAGGGTGACAGTCTTGATTGCAGGGCTGACACCTCGATTTCCTGACCCCTTTTGCAAGCCTCTCTTAGGGCGCTTGGTCTCAAGTCCTGTAGGTAAGCCTGTGGTTTTGCATGCCCAGCTTCTTCACGGCTCCAAGCCCGGGCTCTGCAGCTGATTGGTTACAGATAAAAGGTGAAGTGTTTGGAGAACGATCAATACCACGTTTTCTGTCCCTTCCACTACATAGAAACTGTTGGGCCCTTTAGACTGCGCCAATGACCCCCTTGGCAGGAGGTGCTGCTGCTTTGTTTAAAGTGTGTTTATGAGGGTGGAGAGATAGAAACAGGCCTTAACACACTTACCTTGCACCCAGACTCCAGTTTGATCCCTGGCCCTACCTGCCAGAAGTAAACTCTGAGCACTGAGCCAGGAGTAAGCTCAGAGTACCATCGGGTGTGGCCTATCCCCCCTACACCTCCAGCCTCCCCAATATAAAATAAAATTGATATCCTGGAGAAGATAAGGCACTTTGCCTCCAGCATATCCCTTAACCGATAAAATGAGAGTCCTTTGTTATTATAAAGATGATCAGAAACATCCCTGCACAGAGTCCAATTCCTCTCTAAGACCTGGACATACTTCCTGACCCATGTGCCCTCTCTTTCCTAGACCAACTTGGGAGATTTTTAAATTATGGCTTATTTTCTAATTTTCTTTTTTTTTTTTTTTAACAGAACAAATGTCTGCCTTTTGGTTAGAAGTTTACACGGCAAGAGTGCCACGTGGTGGGATGAGCATCTCTCTGAAGAAAACGTCACATTTTTGAAGCAGCTGGTCTCTGATGAAAATAAGGCCCAGTTAGCAAGTAAACTGTGTCCGCTGAAGGATGAGCCCTGGCCTATACACCCTTGGGAACCAGGTGGTTATTTTGTACTTGATGGACTCACAGTTTCTAATGACTGTGTCTGGCGTATTCGAAATCTGCATGACTCCTTAAGTACTTTAACGTCTTTTGAATTTCATTTTCGTATTGGCGCAGGGGGTGGCTGGCACTTCCTATGATTCTCAGCCAGCTGGACTGGCAGTTCAGCGTTGGGGCCCAAGGATGCAGTGCTGCCTGGACCCGGGGCTGCTCGGTATTACCCCAGTTGTGCTCAGGGTCCTCTGGGTCCACAGCTGGTGGGGGGGAGGGGGCAGCTCCAGAACTGCACTCGGTGACACTTGGGGGACCATGTGATATCAGGAATCAAACCGAGCCTGGCCACATGCAAGGCATGCACCTTCCCACCCATACTCTCTCCCCGGTCCTATTGTTCATGTCTGGAATGTCTGTCTGCTCGTAGTTTGGTGTGCAAGGGCTAGTTTCAGGGCCCTGGTCTACTGTTAACGCCTACTAGCTGAAGACTTCCTCAGGAAGCTGTTTGTGAGTGAAGGGTTTGTTCTCCGTGCATTTTTCTTTACTTTATGTTAAAAAAAAAAAAAACATGAAATCAATAATCAATTGTTAGAGAAGGAGGAAGAGTCTGGTCTTAGCTCTTTTGTGCCACAGTGTATTTCCGGTTGGTTTGGTCTCACACTGCAGGGTTGCCAAGGAGGGCCTCATTTCAGATCTTTGTCAAGAGTGCTGAGCCCCCTGAGTCAGATCAAGAAGAATCAGGTCTTCCTGTTAAGTGTTTGGTTCCTGGCTGGGGCTTATGGAGACTGGAATCAGACCTTGGACAAAAGGTCTCACTGCACCCGCTGTATTGATTCATGCAGCAAATCTCAGTGTCATGAGGGGCGGGGGTGTGTTTTAGCAACTAACCATTTGCATCCTGACTAGACCCCCAGCTAACTTCTTAGGAGTTGAGTGACAGATGATCTCTATTCAATGATGCGGGGTAGGAATTGCCATTAGGAAAGCAAAGCACACTGTTGGAGTAACCAGACCCTCTGTTTGTGCTGTTAGTTTAAAACCAAAATAAACCTGTTTCCTTTACAGAGTTCTCTGATACCTCCTGCTTAATTTGCCCAGGACTTGGAGTACCGATATCTATGTTCGGCCAGGAATAGTTGAAGATACGCACATCTTTATATTTATAATTAAATATAATGTTTCGCATTATAAATATGTTCCGTGTTCCTTGTCTGCCTGCTCCTTATATGAAAAGCACAATTCCAGAAGTACTTTTCCATGCTGGTTAATGCAGAAAAAGCTTGTGCGAACAATGATTTGTTTTTCGTTGCCAGGTTCCTCCAGAGTAGGACTCATTGCTCTGAAGCTGGGCATGATGCCGCTGTGGACCAAAGATGGCCAGAAGCATGTGGTCACGTTGCTCCAGGTGAGGAAGAAACAGAAGGGCTGATGAGTCGTGTGCACGCTTAGCCCTGTGCAGTCTACACGGACAATGTTTATGTCCTGAGATGTGCAGCTGTATGACGGATAGGAGGGTAGTGTCAGGGGCAGGAAAGGTGATATATATAGGAGGTTGGGGACTTGCCTTGCATCTGGTGACTTTGGCCACAACACTGGTTGAGTTCCTGGCACCACTTATGGTGGTGGTCCATAAAGCAAATAAGAGTAGCGTATCATCGAGCATAAGTACTACTCAAAAGGTTTTGTTCATGTGGTTTCAGTGAATGCTTGCACTCTAACCTGAGTAGTGACTTTCATAATTCTGGCAGTGGGATGACCAGAGCAAAGATTATACGAAAGAAGGGCCTGAGAGAGAGTACGGAAGGTTATGCAGATATTACCTCCTTGCCTTGCATGCAGCTGACCCAGCACAATATATGGTTTCCTGAGCACCGCCAGGGGTCACTCCTGAGCACGGAGCCAGGTATAGCCCTTAAGCGCCTCCAGGTATGACCCTCAACTCCCCCAAGCCCCCTGAGAAGGCTTCAAAATAATTGTAACCTCACTTCTCAAATACCCACCAAA
Organism: Sorex araneus; assembly: GCF_027595985.1. Classification (NCBI taxonomy): domain Eukaryota; kingdom Metazoa; phylum Chordata; class Mammalia; order Eulipotyphla; family Soricidae; genus Sorex; species Sorex araneus. The sequence continues at coordinate 13,906,983 of NC_073305.1, forward strand.
TCACAATTGGGAGATATCTCAGTCCCATCTCATTTTTCATTTACGAAGTTCTTTCAACTCCAAATTATAATTTTGATGTCTCTACTAACTCTGAACTTAGCTCTCTTGTCCGCGGAAGTATGTTCATTGTGAAATAAAGTACACTCAAGTGATCAAAAATGTGAGCCCTGGGGCTGGAGCAATAGCACAGCGGGTAGGGCATTTGCCTTGCATGGGGCTGACCCAGGTTCAATTCCCAGCATCCCATCTGGTCTCCCAAGCACCACCAGGAGTAATTCCTGAGTGCAGAGCCAGGAGTAACCCTTGTGCATCGCTGAGTGTAACCCAAAAAGCAAAAAAAAAAAAAAAAAAGTGAGCCTTGGCCCATATGCTGCCCGAGCCCATGTGCTGCTTGTGCCCACGTGGCTAAGCACATGTGGGGCCTGAGCACATGTGTCGCCCACATCTCCTCTCTTGAGATATGGACTTTCATGCTTTCATGTCTAATGCTGGGATGTGTGTAGAGACTCTCTCCGCCCGTGGAGAAACCCACACTCCCTCATGGACACCTTACTCTCTACGCTCACACACTTTCTCTCCCTCCTCCCCATCAAAACCCTCCAAATAAAAAAATGTCTTTTACTTTAAAAAAAAAAAAAAAGTGAGCCCTGGAACCAAGACACCTGACTTCCTGTCCCAGTTCTACCACTTCCTACGTGTGGAGTGTGGGGAGTCGGTGCCTCCTCTATATAGGAAGGGGGTTCTGTTCTATAAAAGGAATAACAAGGACACGCCTCGTGGTTATTGTGAAAGTTGAAGGAGAGGATCTACGTCAAGCACGTAAAACCTAAAACAGCGCGACACAGCCAATAAACATGGTTGTTGTCTTTATCATCATCATCATCATTATTCTAGGAAAATCATTGACAGACTTACAAGGCCATCAGTCCCCCGGCCTCGCCCTTTCTGTTTTTTCCCTGGGGCCTATCTCAGACAAGCAGTGCAGAGCACATTGATAGCGCTGGTGTTCTTAAGTGCCAGTTCCGATGGGCTCAGCAGGCCTGGGCCTTCAAGTGTTTAGTATCGATCAGATCCGAATGAGCAGAAATAGATGTACAGTTTCGAAAACTCCAAGGACTCCTGGGAGCTCTCGGGAATGGCTGGTGAGACTCTGAATTAGTGCCACCACTCAGGAAAGTTTCACACTGTACACTGAGCAGTTGAGACAGGTGGGCTGGGTAGTCCAGCTTGGTGTTTCGACACCTTCCCTTGGCTGTGGCCTCCTCCTGACCCGTTTCCTTCCTAGCCTGCCCCTGCTCCCCTGGTGTCGTGCCTCCCCGCCTTCCGGTGATTTTCACCTGTGACTCCCTTGGAAGATCCCGGAGGGCCTCGTGGTCCTTTGTTGGGGAGCATCTGTCTTGCTCTTAAGCTCCTTGGTGTCGTTGGAACTGTTTCCCAGCTGGACCCCCGTGCCACCGTGCGTGTGACAGCATTGCTCTCGCTCTCCCACATCAGGACGAGCCCAAGTGCCCATCCGTGGTGGGACAGTACCATAGTCTCCCCGCCTAACAGGTCGCCGGACCGCAGCAGAAATAAACAGAATTGAACGGCACTGAGCAGTGTGGAGGCACCCTGGAATGTTGAGTGAAGGGAGACAGGAACGAGTCTGAACAATTGGATTCCACGTATAGAAACTTAAAGCAGGCAACACTAAGCTGCGTTATTAGTGATACTTTCTCTTCTCTTCTCTTCTCTTCTCTTCTCTTCTCTTCTCTTCTCTTCTCTTCTCTTCTCTTCTCTTCTCTTCTCTTCTCTTCTCTTCTCTTCTCTTCTCTTCTCTTCTCTTCTCTTCTCTTCTCTTCTCTTCTTTTTTCTCTTGGAGCAATAGCACAGCAGGTAGGGCGTTTGCCTTGCACAAGGCCGATCCGGGTTTGATTCCTCCGTCCCTCTCAGGGAGCCCGGCAAGCTACCCAGAGTATCCCACCCGCATGGCTGAGCCTGGCAAGCTACCTGTGGTGTGTTCGATATGCCAAACACAGTAACAACAAGTCTCACAATGGAGACATTACTGGTGCCCGCTCGAGCAAATCGATGAACAACGGCATGACAGTGCTACCTACAAGCAAACATTTATTTATTTATTTTGCTTTTTGAGTTGTACCCAGCGATGCTCAGGGGTTACTCCTGGCTCTGTGCTCAGGAATTACTCCTGGCAGTGCTTGGGGGACCATATGGGATGTTGGGGATTGAACACAGGTCGGCCACAAGCAAGGGAAACGCCCTACGTGCTGTACTATCACTCCAGCCCCACTAGTAATACTTTGAAAGGTGGTGATTAGAAAGAAAAAAAAGTGTCATTAGTAGTGGTTCTCTAGGACAGTGCTCCTTTAGGAAGAAGTTTTCTAAGCCTCAGAATCATGGGGCGGTGAGGGGGCGGGGACAGTGCTATAGAACAGATTCTGATGGGCTGGGTTTCGGTGGGAATGTGAGAGTTGGCGTTTTCACCGAGTTCCCAGGTGATGCCAACGATCCTGTCTCCGGACTGCTCTTGGAGAACAGCTGCTCCAGGGGCCTCGGGTGACCAGCAAGTGACACCCGGGCTGGCTCTCGACAAGGATAGTGAGTCTTGAGTCTATGCGTAGTTTCCTTGTTAGTACTCATTGCGTTGCATCGTTTGGGCCACATTCTGTGTATGTTATCGGTATGTTCTAGACAGGTCTTTAAAAGGTCATTGCTGCATTTTAAGGTTGTGTGTGGACTTCTAGGAGAGATGAGACGTTGGCTCGAGGGAATTCCTAATTAGAACCTCTGTGTGACTGGTTTGTAAAGTTAAGATGTATCTTGCCACCGATGGAGCAGTAGAACAACAGGTGTGCCATGCTTGCCTTGCACGCAGCTAACCTGAGTTTGATCCCCGGGAACCCATATGATCCCTCGGTCCACCAGAACTGATCCCTAAGCACAGAGCCAGGAGTCAACCCACCCCAATCGCTGGTGTGGCCCTCGAATAAACAACAGAAAAAAACACCAGAAGGATGTATCTTGACGCATACTTATATTTTATTGTTTTCCCCCCGCCAGGTGCAAGACTGTCACGTCCTCAAGTATACTCCAAAGGAAAATTGTGATGGAAAAATGGCAACCTTGACCGTAGGAGGAAAAACTGTTTCGCGTTTTTACGTAAGCACGTGTTTTCACTGCGAGGATGGGATATTTCATTAGTTTCCGATCAGATTAATGTTGTGAGGATGTTCCCTAACTTGGCAGAGTTGTACTCGCCCATAAGGTAAATTGTGAATCTTTTTTCTGAAGTCTCTCAACGCTTGGCATCAGCAGCATTTGAAGATGCATTTTGTATCTGCCAGAAGGAGCTTTTAGCACTTGGGCAAGAGCTGTTTGTGAAGCCATATCAGGGTTTTTTAAATAAAGCAGGTTTTTTTTCCCCCCAAGTAGAATATTAATAGAATGCTGAGTTTGTAGTTTAAATTGGAAAAATTTGTACAATTAGTATACACTGTGTATGACTAAAAGCAGCGAATACCTTTCTGGAAGTGGTGATGAGCTTTGCTCGTGGGTAACTAAACATCTGTAGGTTTGCTGGAACATATTTTCTCCGAGACAAATGTGTTTTCAGCTGTTCAAGCCTGTGTTCTCCCTTGAACACATCTCACTTGCTTGTGTTCATGTTTCTTTGTTTGCTTATTTTGACTCTGCAGAAGCTCAGGTTCTCTCTTAAACACATATTTCCCCTCGTTCTCCCCTCCCTCCCTCCCTCCCTCCCTCCCTCCCTCCCTCCCTGGGGATCCTCTTCCTTCCTTCCTTCCTTCCTTCCTTCCTTCCTTCCTTCCTTCCTTCCTTCCTTCCTTCCTTCCTTCCTTCCTTCCTTCCTTCCTTCCTTCCTTCCTTCCTTCCTCCCTCCCTCCCTCCCTCCCTCCCTCCCTCCCTCCCTCCTTCCCTTCCCTTCCCCCCCTTCCCTTCCTCCCTTCTCTCCCTCCTACCATGAGATAAACAGATACAAAGCTGTTCGTGATTGGGTGACCTGGTTTCAGTCACACAATGCTCCAGCACCCATCCTTCCTCACCAGTGTATATTTCCCCATTTCCCACCACCGATGTCCTTAGTATCTCTCACATCTTTGTAAGCAAGTTTTGTTCATTAAAAACTGCCTTGCTTCACTTAGGAGGGAAAAAAAAAAAGGTAAACACTCCACTCTAAGTTGTTTGTGAAATGAACATGGATGGAAATTAGTCTATAATTCATTTGAGGCAACTGCAGGAATTAGCAGGTGTTATTATATGCCTCTTTCCTTGTCGTAAACTTTTATAAGGGCTTACCACATGCCAGGTACTGACGCATTCGGGTTTGAACAGTTGTTTTGGTATAACCTTTCAGCCTCTGAGACTAAGGACGTCAGGGACTTTTCTTCCCAGCCCTTGACGGCAGCAACCCAAGAGGCAGCTGGACTGTGTGGGTCTTCAAGCATATGTTGCTGTCTCCTGATACCCACCTCTCTCTTCTAAGCTGGTGGGGGGGAGGGGAGGCAGAGAGGTAAAACCACCATCCCAAAGCAGAGTGAGAGTTGACTAAGCCAGATGAGGGGTACTAAATCCTAGGAGTGTCCTCCGGAAGGCGATCAGGAAAGGGGATGGGTGTTGAAGACTTGTGAGATGGCGTGATCTCTGCAGAATTAGAAACAGTGGCTGGGAGTTTGCACCAGGAAAGACATGGGGGTGGGGGTGGGGGAACCTGCATTTTTGTGTGCAGCAGTCGACCCGAGGGCAGGTGGTAAGAAGGTGTAGTGTGCAATACTCAAGGGCATTTAGCCTTCATCCTGTAGACGTTTAAGAGCTTTCTAAATTCTTGAACCAAGGCAGTAAGGTGGTTAAATTGATTTCTGGGTTAATTATATCCTGATGAGAAATATTCAGATATAGAATGAAGGCTCTTTAGGCTCTTTAAACATTAGGGAAGAGTTGATTAAAAAACAATTCCTTTCCACTAGAGCAGTTGCACATTTGTCACACACTGGGGGGTGGGGGCTAGTGTGTGTGACAGGGCCTGGACCCGGGGTGGCTGGTAAACTAAGCAGCTGAGCCCATGCACAGGCTGGAGCCTGGCAAGGGGACAAGACCGAGAGCTTGGGAGGAAAGGTATCGATGAAGGGGTCACAGAAATCCAGAGAGAATTGACCTATAAATGCTGGAACACGTGAATTGCCTATGGTGAACCGTCAAACCGTATTATTGAATAGAAGAACCCCTGCAGGGCCTCACCTAGAAGGCATTGGGGTAGTTATTTTATTATGATAATAACTAGTATTAGAGGGTGGTAGTAGGGTTGTTGTGATAATTACATTGACGGATAGTTATAACTGTCTATTTGCTTTATATTGAATCTCTAGTAATATCCATCCTGTCGTTACTAATTGACGGTTTATTGACTAATAAATTCAGAGTTCAGGTAATTTCACAGTAATTAAAAGCACAATGAATTATTTATGGGATCGCTTTTAAAGTATGAAATGCATGAATTTTTAAAATATGTAGATATGCGCCAGACCCCACGTGAACGATTCTTGGGTTTGACGGGCCCCACTGTTTCCTAATTAATTGTATGTCAGTGTTTTTGTTGTGATGAGCACCATTATCTTGATTTTTCATTACCTATATTGTAAATTCATGATTTTTACTGCCTTGATATTTGTAAACCAAGCATCAGCATGAAATAATCTTTTTTTTTTTTTTTTTTTTTTTTGCTTTTTGGGTCACACCCAGCGATGCACAGAGGTTACTCCTGGCTCTGCACTCAGGAATTACCCCTGGTGGTGCTCAGGGGACCATATGAGATGCTGGGAATCGAACCAGGGTTGACCGCGTGCAAGGCAAACGCCCTACCCGCTGTACTATCGCTCCAGCCCCTGGAATAATCTATTCTTCTCCTACAGAATGTGAATCTTGTTTCCCCAAGTTATGGTTGGAGAAGCAAGTAAACATCTGTCCAGAAGAGCTGAGTTCTGGTACTGACTTTTGCCCTTAGCTCTCTTCATGCCAACTTTTTGGAAGCTTTTCTTAGTCATAAAACTTGGTAACCCACAGGTCCCGCCTGTGATTACACTTGAATGTGGATTAGTTAACCCAGATGGCAGCGCCAGCATGTTCCGGTTCTCTGGTGCTAAAAGCCTCATGTTGGTTCTTAAGAGAGAACAGGTTCCCACCAAAATGTACTGAGCACTTCAGTTTATCTTGTTTCACTTAGTGGTGAAGATGTCAGCCAGTTAAAATTTTATTTATATGGTCATACTTCCATTCTTGGGACTCCGCGCCAGGCTGTTTGCACTCTGGGGGTCCCAGAGGGGGGCTGTGAGAACCTTCCTCGCCCAAAAGGACCCAGCCCCGGGAGCCAACCCAACTGCCGCCATGTTCCAGGCCGCTTTCCGGACACTTCCTACCCATTTTCCATAATTATCACACCAGATATGATGGAGTTCAGACAGTAGGCAACAAATCAACAGTCATAGAGGGTATTTGCTTAGCACGTGGCTGACCCAGGTTTGAATCCTCCAGCCCTCTTGGAGAGCCCGGCAAGCTACCGAGAGTATCCCACCCTCACGGGCAGAGCCTGGCAAGCTACCTGTGGCGTATTCAGTATGCCAAAAACAGTAACAATAGGTCTCATTCCCCCGACCCTGAAAGAGCCTCCAATCGTTGGGAAAGACGAGTAAGGAGAGGCTGCTAAAATCTCACAATTTTTTAAATTAAAATTGGTTTGCCTTTCTAGTATATCAAGTGTTACAAAGACCTTTATTCCTCCAGATGTAAATTTCCTAAGGAGATATTTATTATAATAAGAAGAAAAAACTTTCTCTTAGACTTTTGTTCAAAATGGGCTATGAACATGAAGTTTTAGAATTCTCAAGGAAAGTATTTTCTCTCTATATGAACTTCCTTTCGCATGTTGTGACTCACCGGGAAACTGCAGGTAGTTAATTATCCAGGGTTTAAAAACCAATAAAGCCAAAACCTATTAATTTGGCTATAATATCAAATTAGGGTTTCTAAAATAAATTGATTGAATCAAGATTATTCATGATGGGGCTAGAATTGTTATTTTACTATAATTTGGAAAGAATTTGTGTCTCCAAGAATTAGACCACTTGGCAGGCAGTTGCTATTTTTGTGCTTTATTATAAATAAAAACTGATTGTAGTACATAATGGTTTTGAAAAGGGAAGCCAAGTGCCTTAAAAGTTGATTAAATCAGTTCATCTTAGGAGCAGAGAAGCATTTCCATTGTGGAAAGGATAATTGCAGACAACTTTGAAGGGGCGGTGGGGGGAGACCAGCCTCTTAGATGGTATTATCCAAGTGTGACCTTGCTGTCAATCTTCTAAATTGCCTTTTAGAATCGTAGGGAAGTTGAAAAGTGGCCTCTGTTATGCTGCCACTGTTCAGAATAGGCTGCTGAAAATGAAGTTAAAAATTCTTTTTTTAAAAAAAATTTTTTATTAGTGAATCACCATGAGGTACAGTTATAGACTTAACAAACTTTTGTGCTTGCGTTTCAGTTATACAATGATCGAGTACCCATCCCTCCGCCAGTGCCCATTCTATTCTTAAGGAAGTATTTAGTATTTTGTCTCTATATTAACTTCCTTTTGCGTCCTTTCTTCATTGAGCATGTGGGTTTTCTTGTGTGTGATGTGTAATTAGTTCTATACTATTTGTTCATTAATGTATTGGGGTGGGTAGATTCTCCCAAACAGTGCTCAGGGGCCCAGACCACTCAATACTCAGCCTGCTGGGGTAGGCAGGTCAGTGCTAGGGTTTGAGGATGTGGAGCTGCAGGACCCTTTTGAACCAGGGGACCAGGGGCCTCCAGGGCCACACCAGGCAGTGCTGGGGACTATTTCTGTTACAGAAAGGAAAAAAAATTGTCTTAGGTATTAGTGAAACTGGGAGATAATTAACAGGTATTTGTTCTTTTATTTGTCTTAGTCGAAGTTACTCGGATCAAATCTTTTTGTTTGTTTGTTTAGATAAATTCTAGATTTCTTATAAATGTTTGTAAAATTATTCTCCATATGGTAAAATATAAGATAAGATACTTGATGCCAAGGAATATAACTTAATAGTGGGAGATCTAAGTTCTGGCATTGACAAATGCTCATTATCTCTGTCATTTGCAAATGCTATTTCAGACAAAGGCAAGTCTGATTTTGATGTTATACTGCTCAAGGAGGTGAACTCAGAGTAGCCAATAGACTTATTTTTTAATTTATGTTCACAATATTTTTTATTGCAGTGTCAGTTTATAACAGTACTAAAGCCAATGTTGGATGCTTGCAGAGTTGCTACACCACCCGTTTCACCTTGTGTCCAGCCCACTCCACCGTTGTTTCAGTCTACCCCCATCCCAACCCTCATGTCCTAGTTCCGCATAATCATGTCTCAGGATTTGTTGCCACTGGGGATTATCTAATCCCTTTAATTTGTTTCTTTATATTCCATGAGTCAGATCATTCAGTATTTCTCTTTTGCACTTTCTGACCCACTGTGCCCTCAGATTCCTTTCATGTTGGTGTGAATGATATGAAAGACGAAATTTCATCTTTTTTCATAGCTGAGTAGTACTCTGTTGTATAGGTGTACCGCAATTTTTTTATCCATGCATCTGCTGCTGTGTGTTCTGGGTTGTCCAGATCCTGGCTATTATAAATAATGCTTTCATGGGCTTAGGTGTACATTGGTCTTTTCACAGAGTATTTTTGTGTTCTTGGGGCATATGCCCAGAAGTGGAATCACAGGGTCAGGCGAAAGCTCTATGTATAATATTTTGAGGAGTCTCTGAGTACAGCTGGGTGTGACTCAAAAACTAACACCAACAACAGCAACAAAAACCCACCCCCTGCTATCCAGATCCAAATCTTAACAACCCAGCAAATAGACATGTAATTCAGTTCTAACGAATTACAGTTCTAACGAAACTTCAAGGCACTGCAAACAGTAGTTGAGATACAGGCAAGGTCTCAGGATGGCTTGGGCAGGGACCCCAACATCTGGCAGAAAAGTATTCCAGGCAGGAGGTCAGTATTTGCCAAGGCCTTTGACTGGTTTGGATGTGCTGTTGGGCCAGTGAGGAATGTGTTGTGCGTGAGACAGGTTACACTGGAAGGCCGGTAGGAGTTAGTCAGGATGGATAAAACCTTATAGACTGTGATATGAACTTCAGGCTTGATTCTGCATGATTTGGAAGCTGTTGTGGAGATTTGACGTAGCTTGAGTTAGAAGGATCTTGGCAGCCTGTAAATTCTACCCACCCATCAGGAGCGGGAAGCTTGGAGCCCAGTTAGTAGTCTGCTGAGGTCATCCAAGTAGAGATGGTGTTTGGGGGTAGGGAAGAGAGTGGTTGATGTGGCGTGTATTTATTTTCAAACAGGGTCCATAATAAGCATTGTTGGAGTGGGACCTGGGATATGAGGGGGAAGAGTCAAGAGTGATCAGACCTTTTTTTTTTTTTTTTAATTTGTTTTCTACTACAAACAACAGAAATGTGGAGCTGCCATTGCTTGAGATTTGGAAAATCAGAGGAGAGCAGACGTGGGAACTGGGGAGCTTGGCGTTTCACTGTAGACAGGTTGAACTGGAGTTGCTGGGTGATGTCAGAGTAAGGTACTGAGCTGAGAGTTGGGACACAGAATTTGTAGTTTAGGATAGAAAGGAGACCCGTGGGGTCTTTAGCCCATGAGAGAACAGAGGGTGGTGACTGGAAAGCAAGTGGAAGTCTTGAGGAGATAAGGGTTTCCTGTCTGGGGGCTGCAGCGATAGCACAGCGGGTAGGGCGTTTGCCTTGCACGCAGCCGACCCAGGTTCGATTCCCAGCATCCCATATGGTCCCCCGAGCACCGCCAGGAGTAATTCCTGAGTGCAGAGCCAGGAGTAACCCTTGAGCATCACCGGGAGTGACCCCAAAAGCAAAAAAAAAAGGGGGGGTTACCTGTCAGAGGCAGTACAACGGTTATCCATCCAAGCCTTTGGAGCTAGTGGGTGACCCCCACACCTAGTCGCCATTCAGCTCAGCCTAGGAGCTACAGAGCCGGTCACCCCTGATGAGAGTGAGTCTGAGAGGGCGGGAGCGGAAGGTCACGTCAGCAAGCCTTTCCAGGGATTTTGCTCTGAGGAGAACAGGAAAGCCAAAAGGAGACCATGGGGGGGTGGGGGGGTGGGGGAGCAGAGAAAGTTTGACTTGAAAGAGTTGACTTGGACTGGAGTGTGGACTGCTCCGTTGTGATGATCCCCAGCCTGTTTCACCTCAGAATCCTAAAGAGGACATAAAGAAACACTCACTCCTGGGTGCCCCCTTGGCCCACTGGAGCCCTTAGCCCACTGGCAGCAGGGCCTTAGTCGGGCATGCTCTATCACCCGTCTTCTTTTGGTTTGTCTCCTGGGCCGCGCCTGACTGCTCACAGCTTACTCCCGGCTCCGAGCTCAGGGATTGCTCCTGGCGTTGTTCAGGGGGGTCCGTCAGCGGTGATCAGCCCCGGACAAGTGCCTGACCCACGATGCTCTCTCTGCCCCCGGCACTGGCCTTTCCTGAAGCTGCCCGTGTGTGTGCCTCTCTGGGGCCTGCAGGGCAGTGGGAAGCTGACGGCAGCCAAGTGCTAGTGCAGGCAGTATGCTTGATTTGGTGATGAGGACGTGCTCTTTTTAAAAACTATTTTATTTTATGTTTATTTGATCGACACCTGGCCGGGCAGTGCGCGAGCTTGCTCCAGCTCTGCTGGAGGTCCGTGCGGTGCCAGGGAGCGAGACAGCGCCTCCCGCAAACAAAGCATGTGCTCAGCCCGTTGCGTTGTCTCCCAGCCAGGAAGTGTTCTTACTTCTCCTGTATGTTAGTGACATAAGAAGCAGCGTGATGCATGCGAGTGGGGAGCAGGAGGGACCAGTGCTGGAGAGTTTACGAAAGGGATGGGCATGGTCGCCTTGAAGAGGGAGAGGAGGCTAGACCTGGACAGGGTAGTTTGGCCAGAATGCATCAGGGACTCGCTTTGCCGTGTGTCGTCACATATTTAAACATCACTTCCTGTGTTTTCTTGGTGCTGCTTAAAAGTGAGAGCATTGTAAACAGTTGCCTTTCCCAGGGTGGAGGCTCTTGATGCCTGCAGAACTCCACTCAGAATTTGAATGAGTACAACTCTCATTCCAAACAAAGAGGTCCTTGATACCTGCAGACTCCACTCTGCAATTGAAATTGAATGAGGACAACTCTTATTCCCTCTGCTACCAAACAAAGGCCTTTCCTCCTAGTTGTATACAAGGCCACATGTCACATAGCTGGATCTTAAGTGCAAGGGATTACTTAGGAGAGGGGAGTGAGGGTGCTCTTTGTAAAGGGACCGAGGCGTTCTTTGTTTCCTGGGGTGTTAAGAACTTGATTTCCGATCTCTATGCACTAGACTCCACCGTTAGTATTTAATGTATTGTTTGTGTGTGCTGTTTTTCCTCTAGAAATCTCCAGCTATATTGGAATTTTACCGAGAACTTGGATTGCCACCAAAGCAGAAAGTGAAAATCTTTCGTGTCACAGATAATGCTGTAATTAAGCCAGGTAATCTGAGGTCAGGGAGAGGAGGGAGGTAAAAATACCCAAATATGTGATTTCCTTAATGCCAGCCCTTTTGATAAAGCTGGATCCAGAATACAAAGTCCCAAACATTTATTTTTAAATATAAAACCACGTCCAATTTAATCACCAGGGACAAACGAGCCCTTTTCTTTTTAAGAGTAGAACTGTAGAGAACTCTTTGTTTCCATTAAGAGAGGGAGGGAACACTTTTGTTGTTCATGTGAAAAGAGTTTCACATCTAGATAAATACGCCAACTTTTAAGATATGAAGTTCACAGGAGGCTTGTATTCTACTAACTGAAGAGTAGCTAGATTTCTCACAGGAAAATCTAGCTAGCGATAGCCTGAAAGTAGATCCTGAAATGGGCGCGGGTGCACAGTGGCCCTTGCCTTGCATGCGGCTTACCTGGATTTGATCCCCAGCACCCCTTAGGGTCCTCCGAGCCCCTCCCGGAGAGGTCCCTGAGCACAGAGGCAGGAATATACCCAGATTCAATCCCCAGCACCCCATATGGTCCTTCCAAGCCCATCCAGGGGTGGTCCCTGCGCAGAGTCAGGAATAAGCCTGAGCACCACTGGCTGTACCCTTCCCTCTTCAAAAAACAAAAAATTCAGAATAGTTTGCCTAATGTAGAATGTCAAAATTTTCCATATAAGCATATCATGATTCTGATGAAGCTGTTTCAGGGATAATTTTAGAACGGCTTTTTTGTCTCATCCTACAGGTACTCCTCTCTACGCTGCTCACTTTCGCCCAGGACAGTATGTGGACGTCACAGCCAAAACGTAGGTCACAAAAGAGGTTCTTTTCCTCTTTTTTTTTTTTTCCTCATATATTAAAAGAGAGAAAAAAAAAAAAGTAAGAAAACAGTCTTGGGACTGGAGCGATAGCACAGCGGGTAGGGCGTTTGCCTTGCACGCGGCTGACCCGGGTTCGATCCCGGCATCCCATATGGTCCCCCAAGCACTGCCAGGAGCAATTCCTGAGTGCAAAGCCAGGAGTAACCCCTGAGCATCGCTGGGTGTGACCCAAAAAGCAAAAAAAAAAAAAAAAAGAAAAAAAAAAAGAAAACAGTCTTTTCCCAAGCCAGTACATAAAGTTCATTTAATCTTTATTCTAATCTTTAATGTCACTGAATATATTCCAGTCTTAAAACTGTGCTCATCTTAGGGCCAGAGAGATAGTCCAATGGGTAAGGCACTTGCCTTGCACAAGACCCACCCAAGTTTGATTCCTGGCATCCCACATGGTTCCCCCGGAGCACTGCCAGGAGTAACCCCTGAGTGACAAGCCAGTAGTAGTCGCTGAGCATCAGTGGCTATGTCTCCAAACCCCCCCCAAAAGTAAAATAAAACAAAATTGTACTGAATTAGTAGCTGTAGTGTACAGTCCCACATTGGGACACACTTTAAACTGAGGCATGAAATGGGGATAAGGGAAGGGTCACATGACTCAGTTTCTGTTGGGCTGTGCCCAACCTCTGCTTGGAGAACAAACACTACATGGAAAGAAGGTGGTGAGATACGAATCCACATATACAATGGTTAAGTGTGGATCGCATCCTTCCGAAGTCACTGTTTAATCTAAAGATGGGCTGTTGTGCCCCAATCTAGGATGCAGTTCAATCAGAAAAGCTTTGCTGTTGTGTTCGTGATCACAGTGCTCAAGGTTCCCGTGGGTAATTATAAAACATGGTTGTATCTGTTAAAAGCCTGCTAGGGAGTTTGAAGAGAATTCAGTGGGCTGGAGCACAGACTTTGCCTGTGGGAATCTTGGGTTCCAATCCCAGCACTTAGTCAGGAGTAGCCCCTGCGTACTGCCAGATTAGCTCATCCTGCCTCCTCCTATGTCCACATATACGAAAAAGCCTGTCTGAAGTGGGAAGGAGAGAGTATTGCTGTTACTCCTTAGACCTCTCCAGTAATGTGACAGCCAGTACTCGAAACTGCTTCCTTAACTTCAGAGTATTCTTTCTCATCCTTAACACACAAGGATTGTCTGGGTGGAAATCAATACTTCACTGTAGTTCTTAACAATATGCTGGCTTGAGTCCCATTTAGGTTCTAGAGAGTCCCCAGGAAACTATGGGTTTGTCTTTCTTTTGGTTTAATTTGGGGCCTGTACCTGGCGGTGCCAGAGGCTATTCTTGGCTCGGTACTTAAGAGGCTGCTCCTGGCAGTGTGCGGGGGCCCTGCAGTGCGGGAGATTCAACTCAGGGCTCCAGTGCACAGTGCTCCAGCCTCTTGAGCTGCCTTCTCTGGCCAGGAAACGTGTCTGATTTCAGAGTAGTTTTTCTAAAATTAATTAGACATGGAATGAAGTAACCAAGCCTTTATGTCTGCTTTATGGAGAAATTGTTTAGTATATGTTATTCAAATCCACGTGACCAAGGCTTACTGTTAAATAACTCTTGTTCATTCCTGAATCTTGTTCTATCACTGTAGGTGGTCAGTCACTTCCTCATGTGCCTCAGTTTCCCTCTTTCTGTCACCTGTTGGTGCAGTGGCCTGTGTCCCAGTGATGTTCTGACTAGGAACCCGGTGTAAAGGAACTCTGTTCCACAGGTGCTCGGATGCAGTGTCAGGATGAGTCACAGCCCAAAGTGGCTTTGACCCAGGAAGCCAGTTAAGTGACAGCCTCCGTTTCCATGGCGCAGTCAGACCCGCCTCCTTTTCTGCACCGTGGCCTGTGTTCAGAAATGGGCCCTTGCAAGGCTGGCAGGTCCCTTTTCTGTCGTGGCACTATGTAGAAGCAGAGGGAGAGAGATGAGCAATAAGCTGGGTCCTCTTTAAAGAGAGAACCTCTGCCTTTTCACACTCCGGGTCCAGGCTCATTTCTAGCTCCTGGGGTTCTAGAATCCCTGATGTACTCGGCCTCCCCCCACTCAGAACTCAGAACACGGGTGCTGTGCAGCTTGGGCTTGGTTACCTGAAGAGAGACGCATCCGTGTAGATTGCAAGTGAGAGGGTTTCAGCTTTTTAATTTCTCATTTAATGATCACATTTAGTCAGATGCCTCACCGTGATTGTTAATTTACACACAGTTAATAGTCTGTGAAGCCCATGGCCTCTCCGGCAGGCACTGCGCGGCATCCTGAGAAGCCACAACGCTAAGCAGACGCCGATTTCGCAGATCTTTGCGGTTAGCCGTGCTCCAGCTGGGATCAGAGCCTCCCTTTGCCGATGCCTCTATAGCAGGTGCCACGTCGGGTTTCCTTGGTTTCTTCTTCCAAGTTATTTTTAAAACTTCAGTCACCTTTGGGTTGGAGAGGTAGTCGCGGGGTCAGGCCCGTGCCTTGCGCACGCCCATCCCTGCTTCAGTTCCGGCACTGCATCGAGGTGTCCGCGCACCGCCAGTGCCGATCCTCGAGACCCCTGGCTAAGGACCCGAAAGAGCAAAACCGAAACGCCGGGGCATCTTCTCGGTAGGAAGTAAATAAACAGGCAAGTGTTTTTGTTTTGTTGTTCTGCGCTCGGGAGCGAGAAAACCAGGTCATATAAAGCCGCCTCTGATGACAGAGGTCGTACGGAACTAGAGCGTGCGAGCAGGATGTGACTCGCCGGGGATCGGCCCTGGACAGGGCCTGCGTCTGAGAAGAGCGTGGCTGTCACAGAGACAGTGGCGCCGTGTTCCCCTTCTCTCCGGCCGCCCACGCTGGGGTGCCCTGCGCTCTGGAGAGCCGTTGGGCCTCCTCTGACCTTTTGCTAAGTGCTGCTGACGGCCCTCGCTCCGGAGCGGGCTTGTCGTCATGTCCTCAGGACACCTCTACGCGCTTGTAAACCTGTCAGAGTCCACGTCCTCCTTGTGGGGGAGGATTTGAACTCCTTCCGAGAGCAGGAGGGGCTCCTAGGAATGCTGGGCCCCCTGCTCCTGCCGCTGGCTCCCTCGTTGTGAAATCAGGGTCTGTTTTCTGTGTTTTACATGGTTTGTTCTGTGGCCCGAGAGGTACCGCAGCAGTTGGGGCGTCCGT
Organism: Sorex araneus; assembly: GCF_027595985.1. Lineage (NCBI taxonomy): Eukaryota > Metazoa > Chordata > Mammalia > Eulipotyphla > Soricidae > Sorex > Sorex araneus. The sequence continues at coordinate 13,922,556 of NC_073305.1, forward strand.
GTAGCATGGCCCCGACTGGGTTTGATCCCTGGCCTCACAGGGTGGCCCCCAAGGGTCCCAGACACCACAGCCTCGGGTCGTAGCATTGAACCAGTCTGCTGGGTGTTCGCTGACTAAGCGTCCGAAGGACCCCGCAATCCCCTGCTCCCTTGAGCACCCTTTGAGGGCCCCCCTCAACCCCCAAAGTAGTTAAATGTAACTATGTCATTTCCCTACCACTTCTCGTTTCGGGGGACTATCCTCCTGCTTGACATTTAGGTCCTTCCTAGCCGGTGAGAATATTCTTTTCCTTACAGGTGAAAAGTGGAACTCACCATCTTGAGTCCTCTCAGTCCCTTCCCGTACCCGCTTATGGCCAGAGACTTGCTGCTTTGTCCTCTATGTCCACTACTTGTTATAAAAGTTTTGAGGGCTCTGGGCTTCCTTTTTTGGGCTGTTGATCCTGTAGACTAGTAGAGGAAAAAAAAAGATGCTGGTGAGATGAAGGAGGTGGATTCCCGGGATGGGGGTGGTTCTCACACTTGCATCAGTTTCAGAATCTCCAGGGAGATTTGTGAAGCACGATTGTAAGGGCGTCGCCTCACTGGTCTGGGGTCAGCCCTGATCAGCCAGGAGGAAGCTGGAGGTTCAGAGACGGTGTTGGAGCTTCCCTGGGAGAGTGCTTCCCTGCGAACTCCTTTTCTCAGTCAGAATCCTCAGCCCAGCCTCTCCAACTGGCCCAGATTAGCACAGAGGGACTTTTGTTTCAGCCAGTCCAATTTCAAATAATGTTGCCGGTGAAAGTGAATTTTCTTTTTATTCACATATTTATTTTGTTCAACAAATTTTTTTTTTAATTTTATTGAATCACCGTGAGATAGTTACAAGCTTTCATGTTTGGGTTACAATCACACAATGATCAAACACCCATCCCTCCACCAGTGCACATTCCCCACCACCAATATCCCCGGTATACCCCCCTTCCCTACCCTCCCCCTTCCTCCATGGCAGACAATATTCCCCAGACTCTCTCTCTACTTTCAACAAATGTTTTCTTCAGTAAAGAGATACCTTTTAAAATGAATAAGAATTCAGTTGAGGAGCTGGAGTGATAATATGATGGGGAGAGTACTTGCCTTGCACACGACCAACCCAGGTTTGATCTCCAGCATCCCGTGTGGTTCCCCCCCAAAAAAAAAAAACAACAAAAAAGGAATTCAATGGAAATATTTGTTAAATCAGGTCGTTGCCTTCTTGCTGTATACCGGGTGCCCGGCCCGTGGAGCAGCATTGGACCACAGACCAGTGGCTGAAAATCACTGCTTTACTCGGTCCCTTTCACAGCAAAGTAATAATTTCCCAAAGCACTCCCAGTAATGTTAAGATGATATACTACTTCCTGCGTTGAGAATTCATAGAGTAATGACGATGTCCTTGAAATCGCTTCGTGCCTCTCCTAATTTGCTGAATATTTTTGTAGTTTTGTGCTAATCTGTTTCTCCAGGGACAGTATGACCTGGGCTGAAAATGTGGCCAGATGCTTCCGTTGACCAGGGATTTGACCTTGGCCAGGCAGCTTAACTCCTGTGGATGTAGATTTCATTATCTCTAACACAAGGGCAGGGAACTAAATGATTTCTGAGGATCTTTTAAATTCTAAAATTGTTTTTAAAAAATCTGATTTTTTTCCAAGTGACATGTCTCACTCTTATCTATATTAATGAGGAAACAAACATGTGAATCCAGAGAGGCACAGCACGAGGCAGTAAGGCCTCCTGAACACCCGGAGAAAGTTCCCAGTTCCAAAGACCTTCAGACAACTCTTCGGGCTTCTTATGACATTGCAGAATTGGTTATTTTTGAGTTTCCCTTTTTTCTTTTTTTTTTTTTTGAGAAAAACAAATTGAACTCAAGAAAGCAAATGTGACCTTCTGGTTTCATTTAAGGTGGCCAGGAAATGCCCCTTGCTTATAAAAGGTTTGACGGAGCTTTCGGCGCTGGTGCTGTTGAGTGAGCTCTGTTTAATGTCAGAGTTAAAAGCCAGGCACCCTTAGCGCTCACTTGTTGATAAAAATGTTCCCAGGCATGGGTGGGAGGGTATGATTTCTTTTTAGACAGAAACAGAATTCCTGCATTTCAGGTCACATCATCACAAAGTCATCCTACAAAGCTCCAGCCGCTCAGTTATTCCACACCAGCTCTTAACTGTACGTGATAGGGCACAAAGCAATTAGAAAATTCCACCATCGGGGACTCTGGTGCTCTGCATTATCCACCGGACATGTAGACAATACGGAATTGCCAAGGAATTCTCTCAAACACTCCAGATTTCCAGTTGAGGTGCTGTGCACTTTGAAACGTGTGGACGTGAAAGTGTGTGGATAACATCCGATGCATTTGTAGAAGTGGTGGGAATCTATAATTACAAGATTGAAAATGGGCCATACTAGTTTATTGTGAATTAAAAACTTAACTGTGATGGAGATTTTGAATTAGCTAATAAGGCCTTCTGTATATATGTAGTTTAGTAAAATCAATTTATTTTTATTAATTGGAATTTGTCTTAAAATTAAAAAGCATTAAAAAAGAAAATAAATTCAATTCAATCAAAAGCATTTTCAGAGTGGTAGTATGCAAGGAAGGCACTTACATGCTGACCTGGGTTTAATGCCTGGCGAACATAGGAAGCTATGTGTGTCTGTAAGAGAAGCACTAGAGGAGGGGGCTGGAGTGGCAGTACAGCAGGGAGAGCATTGGCCTTGCACATGGCTGACCTGGATTCGCTCCCCGGCACCCAACATGGTCCCCCAAGCCCTCCGTGCCAGACACTTCTTTGAGTACAGAGCCAGGAGTAAGCTTTGAGCACCGCTGGGTGTGCAGGGTCCAAGAAAACAAAGCAAAAAAAAAAAAAAAATTTGGACAATTGGACTCTAAAGCAAAGCAAAGTGATGTTAGGTTAAATTCTACAAGAAATGTTCCTTTGCTCAATTTTGGCCACTTCCTAGCATTGCCTGGGGATCACTCCTAGAGGGCCTGGGGACCCGATATCTGACCCCTGGCAAGTTCCTTAACCCCTGTACTATTCCTCCAACCAAAAAACTTCTTTCCATTGCCGGTTTGAACATTCCATTGAACATTGCTGGTTTTGATAATCGGTGGTTATTTGCTGCAGCTAATTTTTACTAGCCTGTTGTTGATCAATTAGTTATATAGCTATCTAACCTTGATTTGGGCTAGGAACTAATAATCTCCATTTCCTTGTATTTTAAATATTATGTCCAACCATAGAGAAACTGGTTTTATACTAATGATTCCTATACTTTCTACCACCTCTACTGTTTATTAAAAAATGAAGCCTGGGGTAAGAGAAATGGTACAGCTAGTAAGATGCTTGCCTTGTATAAGGTGACCCAGATTTTTTTTTTTACCATTTTTTTATTTATTTAAAAAAAATTTTATTAGTGAATCACCGTGAGGTACAGTTACAGACTTACAAACTTTCATGCTTGCGTTCATTCATACAGTGATCGAATACCCATCCCTCCACCAGTGCCCATTTTCCACCACCAGTGGTCCCAGCATCCCTCCCACCACCCCCACCCCGTCCCCTCCACCCTACCCCGCCTCTGTGGCAGGGCATTCCCTTTTGCTCTCTCCTTTTGGGTGTTGTGGTTTGCTATAAAGGTATTAAGTGGCCATCATGTTCAGTCCATAGTCTATTTTCAGTCCGCATCTCCCATCCCAAGCGGGCCCTCCTAGCACCCTTTGCTTGGTGGTCCCTTTGATATCTGAGCTGCCTTTTCCCCCAGCATGTGAAACCGGCTTCCAAGCTGTGGAGTAATTCTCCTGGTACTTAACTCTAATATTCCTGGGTGTTAGTCTTCTATTCTGTTACTTCATATCCCACAGATGAGTGCCATCTTTCTATGTCTGTCCCTCTCTTCCTGACTCATTTCACTTAACATGATACTTTCCATACTAATCCACCTATACGCAAATTTCATGACTTCATCTTTTCTCACAGCTGCATAGTATTTCATTGTGTAGATGTACCAAAGTTTCTTCAGTTATCTGTTCTCAGGCACTCGGGTTTTTTCCAGATCCTGGCTACTAAACAGGGCTGCAGGTGACCCAGATTTGATCCTAGGCATCACCTATGGTCTTCCTAAGCACCGTCAGGAATGATTCCTGAGCATAGAGCCAGGAGTAAGCCCTGAGCACCACTGGATGTGACCCAGAAACCAAAAATGAAAAAAAGGAAAAGTATAATCTGACCTTGGGCATCCTTCAAAAAGTCAAGAGTCATCTATTCCATTTAGTACTGATTTTGTTTTTCTGAGCAGTTATATACGAGTCACTTAAACTTTGTACAGCATAAATCAGTTGAAGAGGCAAAAATTACAGCTTAATTTAGAAATGGTTCTGATTTTAAAAACAACATGCACTATGGAGTTTGATTTTTTTTTTCTTTTTTAAAGAAAGTACTTTGCTGCTGATGCAACACTTGATGGTGAACTTTGTGTTCTTGTTGGTAATAGCAGATTGCGAGTCTAGTGGTTAGGTTGTTTGAGGTAGAGGGAACAGAATGAGTGATGACTGCAAGGGTGGTCCATGTAGGAATTCTTGGTAGAAACTGCTCTGACTTGAACTTGCGGTCTCGATGTATGGGTGCCTCAGGGGTAGAATTCATGGTGGGCAGTGTTGAAAAGTTTGGCTAGACATGGTTATAAAGACCAAGCTGTTGGGGCTGGAGCGATAGCACAGCGGGTAGGGCGTTTGCCTTGCACTCGGCCGACCCAGGTTCGATTCCCAGCATCCCATATAGTCCCCTGAGCACCTGAAAGCAGAGCCAGGAGTAACCCGTGTGCATCGCCGGATGTGACGCAACGAGAGAGAGAGAGAGAGAGGAGAGAGGAGAGAGAGAGAAGAGAGGAGAGAGGAGAGAGAGAGAGGAGGAGAGAGACCAAACTGCCAAAGTTGAGGGGACCATTTAAGGTTGTGCTTTATTTCATTAACTTTTGTCATTGTTTCTGCCATTTTGCTTTTGAGAGCAGAGGTAGTTGTGTGATACGCTTGTCATCTTGGGAATTTCACTCCACTTGTCATGTGGAAGACAGTTGTAACAGACAGTTTCTCTTCTGAACCTTCGTCAAAGGCTGGGCTGCTCTGAGTGTGTGTGGTTGATGCGCCCGTGGGAAGGGAGAGTGGAGTTCTTGCCCGAGGGGCGAGGTGTAGGGAACACCGGCTTCCTAGGAAAAACTTCAGAGACCTGCAGACTTTCCTCAAAGGCCAGAGAACGGAGATAAGAGGAGTGAGCATTATGGTCTCTTGTCGCAGCTAAGCTCCACTGTTGGAGTTCAGAAGCAACCATAGATGGTGAGCTTTTTAAAAAAAAAAATTATAAAAACAAGTAGCCAATGCAAGCCATAGTTCACCAGCCCTTTGTTGTACGGTGAGAAAAGGGTCCGGCAGGTTATATGGCAACAAGTACGAAGGGACTTCAGAAAACACTGGGGAAACAGGAAAATGGGAGAGTGATGGGGGGAGGCTCTGACTCAAGTGGGGCGTGGCACGCCTGAAACTCTGGCTCGATCGCCCCCAGCGCCACCAGGCATGGCTCCCGGGTACACGCAGTTTTAAAGGAGGAACAGACAACGACTCTTAGAAGAATTCGTAGAAATTTGAACATCATCAGGAGGATACTAAGAATCGCTAATTTTTTTTTCCAAGTGTGACAGTGTTGTTCTGTTCTTTAGAAGGCTCTAATCCAGCCGGAGAGAGTGAGTAGGGCAGCTGAGGCGCTCTACTTGGCATACGGCTGAGCCTGGTGCGGCCCCTGGCACTGCCGTGGGCCCCCATGCCACAACAGGGCTGATTCCTGAGCACGAGCCAGGTGCCCCAAGCACCGCCTGGTGTAGCCAAAGAAGCCAAAAAGCTCCGAAAATCCAGAGCTTTTCGAAGCCCCTGTTGGAGCATGTGGGTAAAATGATAGACTGTTGGGGATTTTCTGTTTCTTTAAAATTGGAGTTGCGGGGGCTGGAGCAATAGCACAGCAGGTAGGGCGTTTGCCTTGCACGCGGCTGATCTGGGTTTGATTCCCAGCTTCCCATATGGTCCCCCAACCACCACCAGGAGTAATTCCTGAGTGCAGAGTAACTCCTGTGCATCAATGGGTATGACCCAAAAAGCAAAAAAAAAAATTAAAAAATTAAAAATAAAATAAAATTGGAGTTGCAGGGGAGGGGGATAGAGGAAGCAAACAGGCCTTGAGCCATGGTTTGAATCTGAGTGAGATGGGGAAGGAAGGACTCTTTTTACTAGTCTCCTTGCTTGGAGGTAGATATTTTCTAAAATTTTAGAAATAGTTCCTTTGAGGCAGGAGAGAGTGCAGTGGGTAAGGTGCTTGCTTACCTCGCATGCTGCATTCGTTCCCCTGAGAACCGTGAGGAATGATTCTTGAGCACAGCCAGGAGTGTTCCTGCCTCCCCTTCCCCAGTCAGACCCCCCCACCCACACACACACACCCCATATTGCTTTAATAAAAGGCAGAGAACAATTGAAATGATGGATTGTAGATAGATGGTAGATGAGAGAGGCAGCAGCAGCTTGCTTCCCGAGAAGGAAAAGGAAGTGAGGAAAAGCTGATGAGGAAAGACGGGATGGGGACTCAGGGATGAAATTCTGGAGGAATTTCTGAGGACTGAGCCGGGAAGGACATGACCCCGGCTCACTCCTGGACTTTCAGCTGTTTCTGTACACATAGGACCAAGCCGTCCACGGCGCTTTCCTCAGCCTGGTGACATACGTGACAGGTTTGGAGTCAGACCTGCATGACTGCTGGTGGACATTTGGGTACTTAGCACAGTCTGGGTGCTGAAGGAAACGGGCACTGTTATCTCTGGAGACTGGTAGAATGCCAAGGGCAGCATGAGTCACCCGGTCTTCCGCAGGATTCTTTAAATCATGGGCTCTAAACCCCTTGTCCTAACACAATCTTGAACTTTTCTCAGAGTTCCATCCACCAGACTGTGTCATGCCCCTTTCCTAAGGCTCGGCTGTCGTCAGCAGCCACGTTCCCGCGCCACCTCTGGGTTGGGCACGAGGGAAGGAAGGCACAGCTGCCAGCCTTCGCACACAGGGCTGTACAAGGGGGAGCAGACAAAGAAGCAAAGTCTACTACCTTTGCGGTGTCTGTGTGTTTTGATGTTTGGTTTAACACATGTATATCCCCCTGAGAAGACTTTTGGGTTTTTTTTTTTTAATGTTTTTCTACTTTTCAGATCTGTGTCATATTTGGAACTTATCACATTATGATCTTTGTGACTTGCGTTATGCCTTGATTTATTTATTTATTTATTTTTAAGCCCCCCCCACCCCACCCCGCCACCTCCCCACTGTCACTAAAAATTGTGCCCAGGGTAAAAAAGGTGCAAGAGAAAGCTTGTGGTATGTGGAATGTGTCATTTTCAGTAAAATCGAGGTTTATTTTCTGTGACCTGTGGAAGCCTTGTACTTGAAGCACGCCTGGCATGCTAAGTATAGATGAGTTCATTTTCTTGCTTTTGTGTTTTGTTCCGGGGTGACAGCTGAGAGGAGTAGTAGAATAGCTACCTGGACCACCCCTGGGTCAACAGGTGCCCGTAATCTGAATGAAGCCAATAATTTGTCATGTCATTTGTGTTTCTTCCTTTTGTTTAAAGGTTGTTTGTTGAAGAGGTTCCCATTGTACACGTGTAACAACATGATGTGTTCTAGAACTAGATTGAAAAACAGTCTGTAATTAGCCAGCAGATAATTAGCACTTTTAGGATTCCACTTTCATCGTATTATCATTTACTCTTAAAATGAGCTCAATTATCTTCTGTAATTTACCTGGCATGTGTTTTCTTGGCACACAGACTCACTCCCTCTCTTTCTAAGTAAGAGATTGAAATTTTAGATGGTACCAGCGAACTTTGGGCTGAGCGATAGCACAGCGGTGGGGCATTCGCCTTCCACGTGGCCAACCCAGGTTCGATTCCTCCGTCCTCTCGGAGAGCCCGTCAAGCTACCTAAAGTATCTTGCTCACACGGCAGAGCCTGGCAAGCTACCCATGGCGTATCCGACATGCCAAAAACAGTAACAAGTCTCAAAATGGAGACGTTACTGGTGCCCACTCGAGCAAGTCCATGAGCAATGGGAGGGCAGTGATGACCAGCAAACTTTGTGCCGAGAATAGCCAGTGTTAGGCTGTTATTTGGAGAGTGTGTTTACTCTGCGTTAGTCATGCCACTGCCCTTGGCTTTGTTCTTTAGGTGTTGTTTGCCAAACAGTAGTCTGTGTTAAAATGACTCTTCAGGTGTATTCTTTTTTTTTTTAAATTTTTTAAATCATCAGCTTTTTAATTTGTCAGTTGTGTTTCAGCATCGGTGGAAATATTTTCAATTTCTGAAGCAAAATTTCAGGAAATATTTGATTATCATAATTTTTTTCTTAAACATTAATCTCATTGCAAACTTCACAGTGACTTTTCCATTTAATTTGCATTCAATTTTATTTTAGCTCTTTGTCAGGGATAAAATTTTTTGACTGAAACACAGGAAATAATTTCAGAAACTATAAATGGTGTGTTCAGTTGATATGTGTGAAGAAATGATGCAGGTACTTTTAGATTACTCATATACAAACTTTTTTTTTTTTTTTTTTTTTGCTTTTTGGGTCACACCTGACAATGCTCAGGGGTTACTCCTGGCTCATGCTCTCAGGAATTACTCTTGGCAGTGCTCGGAGGACCATATGGGACGCTGGGAATCGAATCCGGGTCAGCCGTGTGCAAGGCAAACGCCCTACCCACTGTGCTATCGCTCCAGCCCCTATACAAACAATTTTGGCCTGTGATTTATTAAGAATCAGCTCTTAGGCTCTACCCATCATGTATATTGCTTTTATGTTGCATTCTTTAAAAAACTACTCTCAGTGATTTAACTTCAGCCCATTATTGTGGTCATTGTCAAATGGACAGCAAAGTCCTTGTGAAAATTACATGATCTTCGTAAGCTTTTTGCTTCGGGTCTGTCCTGTAAGTAGGCTGAGCTGTGCACTGTATGACAATAGCTAGCTTTGTTGAATGAGGGAATACTTCATTAAAAATGTTGGCCTATTATCTAGTGAAGTGAAAAAGAATTGCTCATTTTTAAGAGTCTATAAAAATATACCCATTACAGACAGGATTTATTCTGGTCTTCTCATCTTATCGTGCGTACTGATATGTTTGGCAGTGACAAACTTTAATAATGCTTCAGCCTTACTATTTGCTTTCTGTCTGCATCACGCAGTATTTGTCCAGCAGAAGAGACTAGGTTTTATGTAAAATCTGAAATACTCCCGGGGTAGGGCCCCAAGCAGTCCTCAGGGGTCCAGAGGCCCCCTCCCTCGGATATTCAGCGAGCTGCACTCAAAGTCTCCGTGCTGGGGTCCAGTGATGTGCTGCTTAGACCCCAGAGCTTCAGGGCTGGGGACCACCAGGGCCATACACGGGCAGTACTTCGAGTGGACCATGGGGTGTCAGGGGTGGAACGAGGGTCCCCTGTGCTATTTCCTTAGCCTTAAAATACTCCGTTTTAAAGAATTTTTATTCTTTGCCATTAATTGTCCACTAGCCCTGACCCCAACGCCCACCTGGTTTCTTTAACTGGTCTACGGTTTGGTCATTCTGATTGTTTTATGTAGTGGTCTCTTGCGTGAGTTACCTATTGCCGTCTAACACATTACCCTCACGTGTAAGTTCTCAGAACAAGATGCAGCTGTCACCTCAGTTTCTGTGATTAGGGTCCAGAAGTGGTTTAGCTGGATCCCCCCAGACAGGGTCTCAAGACTGCATCTGGGACATCGGCCATCTCAAGTCCGGACTTGGGGAGAATCACCCCCGGGATCACTGCACTGTCAGGGGCCAGCTGCCGGCTCACAGCTGTTGGCTGGAGGCTGACGGTGGGAAAGATTGCCGTATAGCTGAGCCTGGGAAAATAGAGAATGGATGCCAGGATGAAGGCCCCCGCCGCTTTGTAACCTCACGGCATTGACATTTGTCGCTATTGCAGTAGTTCAGTTTTTAGAAGTGGGTCGCTGGGTTCCTCCAGACTCAAGGGAGGTGATTACATCAGGGCCTGAGTCCCAGTAGGATCTTAATGGATGCCCACCACCTCTGTTCTAAGTACTTGGGAGTGTCTAGAAACATCCAGCACAAACATAACTTTCACTGTGGTGTTTAACAGGATTATGGGAAAGTTGTGTCTTCAAGTAGAACTCCTTTTGCTAAAATAGCTGTTGTCTCCTAACCTTGAATTAATCATTTTATACAGAATGAGGCTCCGGGAAGGAGGGCAAACCAGGACAGGGATAAAGGGCTGTCCTGGGCAGGGTTGCTTGTGTAGCCTTTCCGAGTTATTTAGATAAGGAGCTGTGTTAAAACTCTGCGGTACCATCAAATAGTATGCAATTGGGAATATCTTCCGTGCTGCTCATTATGTAAATTCTAATATTCCTATTGCTCAGGATCGGTAAAGGTTTCCAGGGCGTCATGAAGAGATGGGGATTTAAAGGCCAGCCGGCGACTCACGGTCAGACCAAGACCCACAGGAGACCCGGAGCTATTGCCACTGGTGTAAGTCGGACTTGGTTATGTGCTTTTTTTGTTACTAAAATTTCAGCTGCCACATAGATAGTACTTTAGCCTGTCCTTGGGACCAAGTTGCTTAGTTTTCTTTGGACTGTAGGTAGGTCCTGTTACTTGTCATACTTTCACGGGTCCTGGCATCATTGTCTTTCCAGAACCAGATCTGAATCATGCAGTTACAACGGTGACCACCCATGTACTTAATCGCTAGTGTTCGCAATTCTTTTCTGCCTACTTTCTCAGTTATGGGAAATGAAGGATTCGAATGCCGTCCCATATGACCCCACTGTGTGTGTTCCTTTACACATGTTTTTGCCTTAAATGAGACATTTGGAAGGATTCCCAAGGACAATTTCCAGGTACAAGGAAAAGCAGAAAAGAAGAAATGGAGACCTAATAGAAGCGGAGAAAATGGAGATGGGTCTTTGTATTGTTAACTCATCCCTACTCTCTCAGAGTTACAAAATCAGTGAGAGAGTCTTATACTCTGGAGCATTAGCATAAGATCAGTCTTTACAACTTGTAATCAACTTCACATAATGAGAAATACGGAGTACAGTTATTCCTGAGATACTAATTTCTCAACTGGCAAATTTTGTTATCTAATTCTGACTGTTGACACTATGTTGGCAGGAGCCTGGACACAGGCACTCATACCTTGTTGGTGGGATATCAATAGGGCATCCACAGTGGAGGGAAATGTGGCAGCATCTAATAGAATGAATTTGCCTTTGACCGAGCTGTCTCCTTACAACTTACCCTGAAGGAAAATGCACTTGTCATTATTGTATTATTTGTAATTGCATGCACAGATGCCCACACCAGAGAGTTTGCATGAATGAACTATAGTTCTCCTATTCAGTTGAATACTCTGCACTTCCAGAAAAGAATTGAGGTCATTATAAACAATGGAGCAATTTCAGGGATATGAATAAATGCACATATTATATCTTCTTAGTTTTGCAAAAAAAATGGACCGGAAAAATAAACCAGACAGAACAAATTGGTTCCTTGCGCAGAATGGATTGGGACAGTATAGAAGGGCTTGGGAGTAGCAGGAGTGGCGCCTCCATGGGTGTGATTTTCGGTTACTTTCATTTGTTTTGCAATCATATTAATGTGGTACGTATTCAAATAAGACAAGGTTAAGGTGTACATACAGTTAAAACATTGTGAACCAAACTGTTTCCGATGGATAACATAATCACACTGAAAATGAAGAAGGACTAACTCCGTTAACTTTGACAAAGCTGTTGATTTACAGACCTGAGTCTTTGTTTTCATTTCATTCCATGTAGTTGCTAATTTTGCTTCTCTCATTTTAGGATATTGCCAGAGTCTGGCCTGGAACTAAAATGCCTGGACAAATGGGCAACGTAGATAGGACATCATATGGGCTGAAAGTAAGTTTCTTAAGTGATTTCTTTAAGATAAATAGTTACGAGCAAAATCACTAGAGTGTGTATTTAGTTTGCATCTGTGAGGAAAAAACAAACCAAAGAGATATGCATCTGTGTGTGGTTGTTCTAATATATTTTGCAAGTGGTGGTAGACACATGAAAAATGAGTGTGTGTCTGTGTGTGAGTTGTAGTTGTGGTAGTTTATTCATTTAATGTTCAAGTCGTAGAATGTGCAGCCATTAAAAAGAAGAAGTTGCGGCCGGACTAGCACTTGCTTTGCTTGTGCCAGTCTTCTTTGACCCCGGCACTGCATAGAGTCCCCAGGGCATTACCAGGAGTGATCAGGTCAGCCGGTGTGGCTCAAAAAAACGGGGAAACAGTTAGCTTACTGTTTGACCTGGAAGATTTTTTTACGATATAGATATGACTTTAAAAAATGCAGATTTGCTTCTTAAAATAGAAAGATTGAGATCAGTATCTTATTTTTTTAAAAGGGGTGAGAGGTTTAGCTCAAGTGGTCAAGCACATGCCCAGCATATGTAAGGCCCCAAGTTAGATCCTTGGCCCTATGAAAAAAAAATAAGTTAAAAAATGAATCTAGGGGCTGGAGCAATAGCACAGCGGGTAGGGTGTTTGCCTTGCATGCGGCCGAACGGGGTTTGATTCCCAGCATCCCATATGGTCCCCTGCTTACCACCAGGGGTAATTCCTGAGTGCACGAGCCAGGAGTAACCCTTGTGCATCGCCAGGTGTGACCCAAAAAGCAAAAAAAAAAAAAAAATGAATCTAGGGGCCGTAGTGATAGCACAGCGGGTAGGGTGTTTGCCTTTCACGCAGCCGACCCAGGTTCAATTCCCAGCATCCCATATGGTCCCCTGAGCACCGCCAGGGGTAATTCCTGAGTGCAGAGCCAGGAGTGACACCTGAGCATTGGCTGGTGTGACCCAAGGAGAAAAAAAGCAAAAAAAAAAAAAGGAATCTAAACTCCGTACTTATATACATTGCACGGAAATTTCTATATAAAAATCTATGTGTTTCATGAGACAGAAAAGTAGGTTATATCCAGATTACCTTGGATTCAGTGTCAGATGCGTGGGTGGACAGAGCGGGTGTGGGTGACGAGGCCACAACGGGGTGAGGAATGAGCAGTGTAAAAGGGCTGGGGTGTACATCACATGTCCGTATGTCCCAAGTAGGGAGGGGAGAGGAAGTTCAGCCTGCTGATTTGAGGAATATGTGTGATCTCTAAGTGAAAATGAGTTGTACTGAGGTGTTGAGTTTGGGGGTCTTTTTCCTGCGGTAGGGGTGCCCACACCCAGTGATGCTCAAAGTGTTTTCCTGTATAACCCAGGATAGCCGGGGTTATCCTGGCTCTGCACTCAGGGTCACTCCGGGTGGGCTTTGGGGAGCATATGAGGTGCCAGGATTGGCTGTTTGCAAGACAAACACCCTTGCCCACTGAACCATGGCACTGCCATCTGATTCCTACTAAAACAAATGTTGATAATCCCCAAATTATGGACGTACAAAGAAGAAAATAAGCCACCGAAAGGGATGACACCCCAAAGTAACCACTGGTAATATTTTGGTGGATGTTCTCCCAGTCATTTCCAGATATGACTTATTTCTAAAATTTTATCAGCAGAATTTAATTTTATAATTGAAGACTTTTTCTCACTTGTATTGCTTTCATGTTTACTATATTTGTATCTGTTTGGATGCGTTATTGTCTGTGTGTGTATGTGTGATTTGCATATAGTATTTGATAGTTAGCCATTGTTAAATATGACCTATGGATCAAGCTTGATTTTTTTTATTTCCCCCTGCCTATTTTTTTCCCTCAATACTGATTTTTCCCAGTCATCTTCTCCATATGTTTTTTCCCCATGTTGAAATGCTTGAGAACCATCTGCTTATCACATTTAAAATTAAGACACGTAGAGGTGGTGCCTTCCCCAGTTTCTAAAAATACCAAAACAAACAAACAAACAAAAAACAGGGAAACCCAATACACTAAAATAAGGTTGAATCGACACTTGTTATTAATAGTGCCAACAGAGGAAACTTAGATAGTATCTAAATAATTTAGTCTTGATCACTTAGTCACATATTGAAGAGGTCTTTCCCACTTCCATAGAACATAGATGATATAGTCATAATTAATTTTAGAAGATTTAAATTGTTTTTAATTCTCATCATCATTTAGAAGTACATATATTATATTACTGTACATGTTACTTAAAACCTTAGCTTTGAGTTGCATTTTGTTTTAATCAAAGCACATTCTCTAATTTTTAACACAAATTTTAATTCTATTTTTAGGTGTGGAGAATTAATACAAAACACAATATCATTTATGTAAATGGCTCTGTGCCTGGACATAGAAACTGCTTAGTTAAGGTATGTAACACCATCTTCATTTTCCAGCGTTGAGACTGTGGATGTGAACTATAAATCTCGAATGACCTATATGAGTGTGGTTTGAAAATAAGTGGTTTATTTCCCCATGTGCTCTTTTCTGACTCTTTCTGCTTCTTAGTACCACCTGAGGGGGGAAGGTTGCACAAAGTGACCCCTAACCAGTGTCTGTACAGCCGGGAAGCTTCGGGGAGGGTAGAAATCACCACCTGGGGCTCCATGGAATACCAATAATCTCTGCCTTCCTAAAGATACCTTTGCCTTTTTAAGAGTGCTTAGAGTGGAAGCTAAGTGAGACAGTCACCATGAAAGGTGGTTAAAGGAAGATGTTCTAAGGACTTTTTAGTATTGTTTGTTCTTCTAGCACTGCTCTGGCTGTACCTTTAAGAATATGTTCAAAAACATAAAGGTAAAAAAGAAAACAAATGTGGGGGAGGATAGATTTGAAGAAAAACAAACTCTCAGGGCCTTGTTTCCAGCAAATAAAACACAAAGTAGGTATTAGCCTGGAATTTAGGCCCACTTGCTAGAAAGTGAGAGGTGATTTACTCTAGTCTTACAGTAAGTATGTGGTAGACACAGTATTACTTATGCCCTCATTTCAATTTTCCAGTAATAACAAAAATAGGTTCGTACTTATACTTCAGGTTTTTCAGTTTGGGTTTTGGATATTTCTTTAATTTCTACGAATAGGTTCTGCTGATGACATAGAGTATGATATTTGTGTGATTAAATTACCTTTGTTGCAACTCTTCACTTTCTTGTTCTAGTGGTGCTGTCCTTCGCTACCTCTTCTTCCAAAGATTCAGACTGGCTTGCCAGTATAAATAAATAGACGGTGGAGGGAGTTGGGGGAATGCAGAGGAATCATAATGCCCAAGAAAGATTACATTTACAAAAATTACATGTTAAAAAAAATAGATCCCTCTAGAGTCTTGCACATTTGTTAAAGGTTTGACTGGAAACTTTTTGCCTTCAACTATAGAATGGACTTTAACTAAGATGTCATTTGTTTCAAACAATTTCAAGAGTTCTAATTCTTGGCATCTACAATTAGGGCTTATAATCTGGCAGTGCTTTTATCTGAAATGTTCTTCAGGTATGATTAAGCTATAAAAATATAGATGGTTTGATTATTGTGTGATTGTAACCCAAACATGAAAGCTTCTATCTCACAGTGATTCAATAAAAATAATATATATATATATATATATATACACACACACACACATATATATATATATGGCATGGGACAGGGAGAGACACAGTAGCTAGAACAGGTATATGGAGGCACCTTCAGTGCAAATAATATGTGGTTCCTGAGCACTGAGTCAGGAGTCACCCCAACACTGCCAAGTATGGCAAAAAAAAAAAAAAAACCTGGAGTAAAAAGTAACTACAAATCAGCTCTTTAGGTCATTTAATGGCCAAATTAGCACATTTATTAAATTAGCTAGGGAACTTTTGTTGTTGGTTTTGTTGTTGTTTGTTTGGATTTTATTTTTGGTTTGTAGATTGTTAACATTGGTGAGACTATGACTTTTTTCCCCAAGTTAAAGTTCAGTTCAACCCAGGATTGGTAGGGTTTGAGGCGGGCTGGGGTGGGGGGGAGTGGTGGAATTAAACAGTTTATTTTCTTCTGCCCAACTTAATTTCTTGAGCAATTTAAATGAGATTAATATACATATTTTTCTGTACTTAGTTGCCCCTAGCAGCTATGTACTTTTTTTCAATCAGATTATTCATTGGTTATTGCCAGAATGAGTATACCTTATTTTACTGTGTATGATTTCAAGCGATACCTCTCACCCACCCCCCGTTTTTTCTGAATGAAGTCTTATGGAAAGAATCAGTAGCTTCAATAAATCCAGTTACCTTTGTTTCTTTCTTTTTTTTTTCATAGAAACATAACCCGATATTTTTATTTATATGTTATTTGTGTGTGTGGTTTTACTTATTACTTATTGGTTTGGGGGCCACACTTTGGAGTACTCAGAGCTTACTCCTCGCTCTGTACTCAGGGATCACTCCTGGCGGTGCTTGGAGACCATACTGGGGTTCGAACCATGGTCTGCCGTGTGCAAGGCAAGCGCCTTACCCTGTACACTCTCTCCAGCCTAAAATAGCTTTATTTCAGTAAAATATGAGGAGAGCCAGAGAAATTACACGTCACAGTTACATTGTGGGCAGCTGAGACAGCGCCAACCCAGCACTCTCTATTATACAGGTTAGACTGCATAATAGTAGGATGATTGTGTATTTATCTTGCTCGAAAGAGCTTCTTCATGAGGCATATGCTCTACCTGAGCCACGTCCTTGTTCCCTAAGTGTACTCCTTAGTATCTATTAAATGTAGGCTGATTTCCTTACCATAAGTTTATATTTTTGTTTTGTGTGCCCTTAGAATTAAAACTAACAAAAATACTGGGTAAACAGAGAAATCAGTGCTCTGCAGCAAGATAGTTGACCAGAGAGATTGTACAGTGAGTGAGGGCTGTCTTGTGTGCAGTGGTGAGCACCTTGCCTGAGCACCATCAGGTGTGGCCCAGATCACCCGCCTCTAAATAAAAGGTAGTGATCCTTTCAGGGATATTGCTAGCTCTTTATGTTTTAAACTCAATTTGGGTATACTTGATATATAAGTAGTAATTGTAAAATATAATATAAATTTTGTTTCTGAAGTGTATGTTACACATCAGATATAAATTATAAGGTATCTGATTAACTTGACGATTTTTATCACTGAATTAAATTTATCATAATAAAATAGTACATTTAGGGGCCAGAGTGATAATAGTATAGCAGGTATGGTGCTTGCCTTCCATGTGACTGATCTGGGTTCAGTCCTGGCACCCCATATGATCCTCTGAGTCCAAAAGAAGTCCCTGAGCACCAGCAGTTGTGACCCAAAACACAAAATGATAGTGATAGTAATACATTTAGTTCCTTTTATGAACTAAAAGGAACTTTCTCATATCTTAAGATGTAGGAAGGATTTCCTTTGGTTATGAATTATAGAGAAAAACAGCAGGCTTCAACTTCATTGCTAATTTACTAATACGATCTTTGGCTTCTCCTCCTCCCCTGCAGATCAAAGACTCTAAACTACCAGCATATAAGGATTTCTGTAAGAACCTGCCATTCCCTACGTATTTCCCCGATGGAGATGAAGAGGAACTCCCGGAAGATTTGTATGATGAAAATGTGTGCCAGCCCAGCGCCCCTTCTATCACCTTTGCTTGAGCCAGTGGACAGGGCAGAGAGTTTTGATGGATGGAGTCGGGAATTCTGTTTTCCTTACGGAGCCCCATAGACCAGTTATGTCAAAGGTGTAAACACAGCCTTTCTCCTTCAACTGAATTTTGTTGGAAAAAATTACATCAGACATACCAGCTAAGTAGAATGGAGATGCCAAATGTAGCCGTACTGGCAGCATCCTGACAGAATCTTAATAGAATGTGAGCTTTATGCTTTTCTACTATGTATTTCCAGATCATCGTGTTTATAAATATAACTTCCGTAATTAAAGATCGGTCTCTGTGAATGAGGTGGTTGTGTGGCAAATCATCTGTGAACCAGAGAGAAAGGCAAAAACACCTTGCAAGCAGCCAGCCCAGGTATAGTCCCATGGTCCCCAGAACCCCACCAGGAGTGAGGAGTAAGCCTGAGCACTGCCAAATGTGGCCCCCGAAACATAACAGCAACAGCAACAAAACACTGTCTGAGAACGCTGGTCAGAATTGCTGAGACAGATGAAGCCATTTTCTAAAGTTCGTTCTTAATATTTCTGTCATTCTTTTATACTTTGGAAACTTAAAGAATGAAGATGAGATTTTAATTTAAATTCCAGGACCTATATGCCATGGCTAAAGGAAAGATAATAAAAGAATAAAATACGGGTCCTGGTGTCCATGTGGTCAGAGGAACAGCCAGGTTTAGCTCATGACTCAGTTCTCAGATCGGGATGGTCGTCTCCTCTCGATCGCCTCCAGAAGGACTGCAGTGACTGGGCATTATCCATCCGGCATACTTTTATTAATCACCTAGTACACAAAAGACGAATGTACCTTGATCTTTTTAATATATGAAGAGAATATGTTTTTACTAATGGCTGTTTAGGACGAGATAATTAGGCTTCCCAGCAGTCGCAGGGCTGGGCTGATAGAGCAGGGAGTAGCCAATTGGCTCTCGTGACAGCCAATCCCAGTTCAAATCTCTGCACCACCCTCAATGCTGCTTGGTGTGACAGAAAAACCAACAGGCTTCATTTGACTAGTGGATTTTCTCTGGACTAGATTCCTGAGGACACACCAGATCCTACTTATGTTTCTTTTTGACCGTGGAGCGGGGGCTCAGGGTTATTCCCAAGACATCTGCCAGGCTGTACAGTTCAATGATCAGGACCAGCCGTGCTGGAGGCCACCAGCACCACACCTGGCGGAGTTCAGGAAATTTTTTGGTGCAGAAGATTCAACTTTGTCCTCACACATGCCAGGCACGCCCAGCTGACCCCTGAACTGTCTCCCCAGACGCCAGGATGCCTGCTTTGGACTCCAGATGTTTTCTGAGGCTCAATTCATCCAAGAGACTTATGTCTCCTGGTGTCCTGTGATTAAGAGTCATTGCTGAAACATCCAATAGTATTTTCCTGCCCATAGAACAACATTCCTCTCATTATTAAAATACAGAGGAACATGACTCTTAACACACAGAGTTCTTCTACAGTTGACTCTGTGAGAGTAAGACAAATAATATTGATAGGTTATATATTTCTCTTGGATTATGAGTTCCTTAAAAGGAATACTTTAGGGGCTGGAGCAATAGCACAGCGGGTAGGGCATTTGCCTTGCACGCAGCCGACCTGGGTTCGATTCCCAGCATCCCATATGGTCCCCCAAGCAGCTGTCAGGAGTAATTCCTGAGTGCAGAGCCAGGAGTAACCCCTGAGCATCGCTGGGTGTGACCAAAAAAAAAGGAATCCTTTAAAACAGGAGTGATCTGTTGTCACACCATATTTCATTACAAACGAAGTAATAAAACTTGCTTATTATTCAGTAGCCCTGAACTTGTTAAAAGATACATCAAACGGGGATGGATAGAGCTCAACATGCTGGCATACTCTGCATGCTGGGGGCCCTGGCTCAGTCCCCAGCACCACATGGTCCCCTGAGCACCGAGAGGAGTCACCCTCAAACACGGAGTTAGGAGTAGCCCCCAAGCACCACTAGGTGTGCTCCAAAAATTAAGTGATAGGTCAGGCAAGAATTATACTCCTGAGTCAAATCATCATTTTCTATTTCAAAAACACTCTTTATCACTTCTACTCGTATGTTTTACACATCCTCAAAAGGGCAGTCAGACAAAGTGCAGTGATAAATATCATTAAAAAATAAATCTCATGGGCCAGAGAGATAGTAGAGGGGACAAAGTATTTTCCTTCCATGTGACTGATCTGGGTTCGATCCTCAGCGCCTTGTGTGGTTCCCGAAGCCTCTAAGCACCGCCAGGTGTGTCCCCAAAAACAAAAAGAAATCTCAGTATGTGTAAGCTGTGACTACCTGGAGAGCAAAATCAGCCTCGAGAAGCAGGACCAGTGAAGATATTTCACGAGGGGAACCGAATGCAAGATTAGTAGATAAAACAGTTATACTTGGGGGCTGGGGGCGGGGTGAGAATGGATGTCATTCACAGTGGCAGTTTTCCTTCCCCTCACACACACAAACCAGACGTGCCTACCAGTGGTCTCCACACTTGCTGGGGAGTCACATCCCAGCCATGGGGGTCATCACACATCTTTGGAGTTGTGCTGGCTGGGGATCACACCCTTTACGTGTGTTTCTGCACATCTGGCTGGGATGCAGCTGGGACCGTGCTCAGCAATGCATGCAGGGGAATCGGGGGATAGAATTGTACACCTCAGGCAGACCAACTGCGTTAGCCACTGAGCCGTCTCCTGGCTTCCGCAATACCAGTCTTAAAACTAAGGATAACTAGGAAATTGGCCTACGAGAAATGTGCTAGATTCTTAAGAAAAGGCTTTATTGGAGAACAATAATAATGGAAAGAAGTATATATCGTGGTGATGAGTGGGAAAGTAAAGAATTCAATCCTGTTTTTAAATTGCCAGGAGGAGTTAACAGTGTAACTGAGTCTAAATTTGAGTCTAAAATTGATGTGAAAGTTATTCAAGAATAACCATTATTTTAAATGGGACTCAGTCGGATATGCTCATACTATTCTCAGAGACTTAAACTTTCAATTTTGAAATACAGAATACCGTATACTTTAATTCTACCTGACTTGTCTCTGATCAGAAGAGTTTAGAGATGCATCATTTGCTGATAAAACAGAAGGGTGCAATTATTAGCTAAAGAGACAACTGTGCAGTTATTGCTAGGCATCAAGGACCTTTTTGGTTTCAGCAAAGCATTGAGAGTGCTGAAGAGAAAGAAATCCACACAGAGGTGTTGGATATCATTGGTTTGTCCTTTCTCCCCTTGCCACTAGGAGCTTAGGTATATCAGTCACGCCCTTCAAAATGCTCCCATTCCTTTGTTTATCTGTAACCACTTCTATCAGTTTAT
Organism: Sorex araneus; assembly: GCF_027595985.1. Lineage (NCBI taxonomy): Eukaryota > Metazoa > Chordata > Mammalia > Eulipotyphla > Soricidae > Sorex > Sorex araneus. The sequence goes on from NC_073305.1 coordinate 13,943,590, forward strand.
CTGCTCTTCCTCTAATCAAACTCTTAATTTGTAAGGTCAGACCTTGCTAGGACAAGTGTACTTGTAAGTTAATATCGTCTTTCTCCTCTCTTATGTCTTTTGAATAGTTTACCTTAAAACAATATCCTTTTTGTATGGACAAAGAAAGACATTTATTAGTATGCTTTGGTAACATGGGATTTAATTGGCTTCAAATATTATTCATTCCCGGGCATCTGCTTTCTTGACTTAAGCCTCAGCTGGCCTTACTTCCTAGCACCCCCAAAAGCAGGGTCCCAACGGGGGACGAGATGGACCCAGGGCAAGCGTGAGTTAAGTGCTACCCTGGCATCGAGATGGGCCTGGCCAAAGCGCCTAATGCTTAACTATATTTTAAGAGCTTGGTCTTGGGCTTGTCATGTCATGATCCAGGGCCCTGCTAGGGCTAGGAAAGACTAATCTGGCCTGAGCGCTGTAGTCTGAGATTGAGGTGACCCCCCCCCTCCGAGCAGTTCTTTAAGCTTAATGCGGGAGATTTAAGGTAGCTGTATGAGGGGGTTGGGGTGAGTTCCAGTGGAGGCAGAGAGAGAGAGAATGAAGCAGGATGGGGGAGGAAGAAGAGGAGAATGGAGAGGAGTTTGGAATAAACTGCGACTAAGACCAACCATCTTGGCTCTGTCCCTTGCCTCGCGTGCGCCTTTCTTTTTATTTTTGTGTTTTTCACACAGAGGGAACCAGATGAACTTCAAGGAGGAAATACTGTCTCACCTTTTAGGACAGATGAGGACCCTGTCTTAGAACCACACGGAACAAAGCCATTTTCGTCCTCAGCCCAGCTCCAATCCCAGACCCAGCTGTTGGCACCTTGTAGGGCGTTGGAGAAAGATGCGGCTTCATTCCTGCAGCTTTGGAGGAAATGGTCTGTGCATCCTGCCGAGCCAGCGTCAACCGGAAGAACCCTCACAGGCAGTTTTGAAATGCACAAGCAACTAGAGTCTGCTGCTAAGAGTCTTGGGGCGCTTGCTGGCTGCATCAGTTGCCATCAGGCATCCGGACGCCAGCCTCCTCCACTGAAGACCGGGCCGTAAGTGCTCATGGCCGCCTGAGCACTGGGGCCAAACCGTCACCAACAGTCACATGCAGGGGCAAGGGCAGAACACAGGTCAGACGCCTGCATGCACAGGCCCAGTATTGACCCGAGTACCATGCACCCGCTAAGCACCACTGGCTGCATACATGGTGCCCCAGGGCCTAAGCAGCATCATGTTCTAGCACTGAGCCCTCCGGCCAGGTGAGCCAGGTACACTGCGAAAGGCCTCGGGGCACCCTGAGCATTACTTGGGAGCCCCATTCCCAACCACCCTTCTGCCCCTCAAAAAAAAAACCTAAAATGCAACAGAAACATGTCTTATACATGGCCAGTGTGACTCGTTTACAAGGAGATGGAGTATTTCAAGGTCAAATATAAGGTCACGCCACTCTGCTGCCTGTAACCCCCCCTGCACCCCCAACTCAGCAGGCTGTATCCAGCCTCACTGCAGCCTCCCTACAGCGAGTAGGGGAGCTTCCCTCGCATGTGGCCGACCTGGATTTGGTCCCAAGCACCACACGTGGTCCCCCAAATCCACCATGAGTAATTCCTGAGCACAGAACCAGGAGTAAGCCCTGAGCGCTGCCAGCTGGACACCCCATCCCACGCTCCCCCAACTTCATGCCTACCAAAAAAAAAAAAAGTGAGGCTTTGGCTCCCTGTGTTCCTGCTGGGTGGCCTGACTATGCGCGGGTCCTACATAGCCACTTGGTTCCTGGCTTTTCCAACATGGATTCTCTCTGGGGAGAGGAGAAGGGGGATGTTCGTCTCTAAACGTCACTACTGCCTGAAGGTTGTTACTTTGGTCATACTCCACTTCTGCAGAACTCCAGCAGAGACGGATGGAATTTGTGCAGCTTCTCGGGTTTTCACAGTGTGGTAGTGGAGAACTTCAATGAACTGCGGCCCAACAGAGCAGACAGGAGTAGGCCACGTGCCAAGATGCCCCCTAGAAACAGAAACATTTTCAGAAAACTGATGCTCAAAGGACTTGCTTCTAAGGCCCTGCCGCATGTAGGAAGCAGGTCTTTGTAGGAGTTTATGTATTTTTGTTTTTGTTTGGGGGGGATTGTTTTTTGTTTGTTTGGGTTTTTTGGGGGGGAGGAGGGGCATTGTTTGTTTGCTTGCTTTGGGGCCATACAAGGCAATGCTCAGGGATGACTCCTGGCAGTACCCAGGGGATCCTCTTTAGTGCTGGATCTTAGTCTTGGATACATGCCAGCAGAGTTTGATAATGAATAAAGTTATTACTTCCTTTAGGACTGTCCTGACGAGGACTTGACTGTAACGACAAACATTTCTCCAGTTTCCAATTACTGCATCTGTTCTAAGGCTTCTGCCAGCTTCCACTGGTTGGGGTGAGAACCTGGCACTAGAAAGGGCGTGGTCTCCAAGCTGGCCTAGGAGACAGTGTCCAGGCCCTGCAGTTCCTGCCTCCAGCAACTGCCCAGGTTTCCCTGAGACGAGGCCCCATGGCCCCTCCAGGAAGCCCGCATTCTGTGTGCCGGCTACCAGCGTCCGTGCTCTTGTGTTAGGTTCCCTCCAAGTCCACATCAGTCCCTGACACACATGTTCTTTTAATTCTCTTTAGGTAAGAACCTGTTAAGGTGAGAGGAGACAAACAGTGAAACAGTGGCCATGGACCTTTGCATCAGCAAGGCAAAGGATTTTTTTATTATTATTATTTTATTGAATCACCATGAGATAGTTACAAGCTTTCATGTTTGGGTTATAATCTCACAATGATCAAACACCCATCCCTCCACCAGTACACATTCCCCACCACCAATATCCCGGGTATACCCCCCCTTCCCTACCCTCCCCCTGCTTCTAAGCCAGACAATATTCCCCATACTCTCTCTCTCTCTCTCTCTCTTTTTGGGCATTATAGCTTGCAACACAGACACTGAAAGGTCACCACGTTTGGTCCATTATCTACTTTCAGCACACATCTCCCATCCCAACTGGTTCCTCCAGCCATCATTTTCTTAGTGATCCCTTCTCTATTCCGGCAAAGGATTTTTTTTATGAGCGGTCCAGAGTCTTCTTGGCACGACTCGTGTGTAGCTGATCCTTCCCAGCACTGGGCTGAGTGTGTGGAAGTGACTGTGACCATCTCTTGGGAAGTTTCCTTTGTATTATATGTCAGGGACTCTAAAAGTATTTATAAAGAAAGGAGAGGTGATCCATCAAATGCCAACACTGCATTGGATTTGCTTACTTAAGAGGGGAACTAAGTAACACTGTTAAAACTCTGTTACCATCATTTTGTCAAAGTTGCATGTATTAGAACTGTCTCTAAGTGGACAGTGATAAATGGCTTTCTCAGGCGTGCTGCACAAATTACCTTATCTCAATGTGTGTGTTTAAATGATGACCAATGACAGACTCGTGGCAATAGTCTGGCCATCCCTTTCTTTGTGAATAGGGTGGTAGACTGGTACATGTCACCTGGCCGAGGAATCAGGTGCTTGGAAGGCAAACAGAGAACTTCACACGCTGCCAGTAGCAGCCAGCCTGCTGCCGAAATAGCCCTGTGAATGACAGGCTTGAGGTGACATTATCCACAGCGAAAATGGATATGCAGAAAAGCAGAAACCAAAGCTGAGGAACTAGGCCAAGGGGAAAAACAACCTAAAGAAAAAAAAAAGAAAAAGAAAAGAAAACTGGGAATGGATAAATAGTACAGTAAGTAAAGCACTTTGCCTTGCACACAGCTGACCTCAATTTCATCCCGGCACCTCAGGGGTGATCCCTGAGCAGAGAGCCAGGAGTAAGCCTGAGCTTAGCACCTGGCTGCACTCAAAAAAGACAAATGAAAGGAAACTGTGTGTTAGGAAAAGCTCATCGTTTCTCCCTATGGAATGAAAACAACTCTTCCCAGCTTGCAGTGTCTTGGTGCCACTGAGGATACACCTGCCCAGGAAGAAGACTGTGTAGTAGAGATCCAAAGCCCTTTGTGACAAAGGGCCAGAGGCCAAGTAATGGGAGGATTGATCCACACAACTGAGTTAGTTATTGGGGGCTTGGGAGCAGTGGCTTGAAAAAGGGAATTGGGGGTCTTTGAGTATGGGAAGTGGATACACTGGTGGTGGGTGTGGTGTTGGGATTCACTGTGGATCACTGCCATCCCGTTGCTCATCAACTTGCTCAAGAGGGCACCAGTAACGTCTCCATTGTGAGATTTGTTGTTACTGTTTTCTGGCATATTGAATACATCACGGGTAGCTTGCCAGGCTCTGCCGTGCAGGTGGGATACTCTCGGTAGCTTGCCGGACTCTCTGAGAGGAACAGAGGAGTTGAACCCGGGTCAGCTGCATGCAAAGCAAACGCCCTACCTGCTGTGCTATCACTCCAGCCCGGTGTTGGAATTAAACAAAAGAAATCATCATTAACAGTACTGTATGTAAATCACAGAACCTCAATCAATAAAGTTAATTAAAAACAACAAAGCCCTTTGGGGGTCAGACCCAGCAACGTTCACGGGTTACTTCTGGCTCTGCACTCAAGAATTACTCTTGGTGGTCCTCAGGGGACGATATGGGATGTCAGGGATTGAACCCAGGTCAGCTACATGCAAGGCAAATGCTCTACTCACTGTCTTACATTCATGATGAGGTGCAGGGGTCAGGGGGTGGGAGGTGGCACTGGGTAGTAAGCCTGGCAAATATAGAACATTCTCATCTCTGAAGGCAAAACTTGCCTTCACCTCTCTCAGTAACCTCCAATCTTTGGATATATGTGAGCACCTTACCAGTTTTAAAATCTAGAGTAAATCATTTCTGAGTCTCTCAGAAATGGTCATCTGGTCATCTGGGATTTTTTAAACTCCACAGATAACACCCATGCACAGTTGACACCAATGACCTACCAACAGGGAGAATCTCCTTAAGGGAGTTGTCTGGATAAGCCAGGCCAGTTATTTGGGGCCTCCTCAAAGCAATTCAAATTGGAGAATATTTTATTAAAATGCAACAGTAATAATGCTCTGCGTGTATCAAGAATTTACTTGTTTAGGGGCCAGAGCGATAGCACAGTGGGTAAGGCATGAGCCTTGCACATGACTGATCCAGATTCAATCCCCAGCATCCCATATGGTCCCCCAAGCACCACCAGGAGTAATCCCTGAGTGCAAATCCAGGAGTAATCCCTGGGTATCGCCAGGTGTGACCCAAAGAGCAAAAATAAAATAATAATAATAATAAAAAGAATTTACTTGTTTATTTGGGGTTTGGGAGACACACCTGGTTATACTCAGGTCTTAATTCTGGTTGTGCTCAGGGATCACTCCTGGCAGGGCTCAGGGGAACCATATGGGTTGGCAGGGATCAATCCACACTCCAGACATGCATCTCGCCCGCTACACTCTCTCTCCAGTTCCTCGTTACTGATTTCTCTATGGTGAAGAACCAGGACTTCCCAAAAGGGGCCAAGGAGCTCCCTGAGACTAATGAAAGTTCTGAGCATCTCTTAGCCCCACCCACTCATTGTCATTGCCACTGGTGTCTTCCTGGATGACATCAATACGCAGAGCCAAAACTGCTCACAAGGAAGTCTCTGGAAGGCCTGTCCCTGGGGGCGAGATGTGGGGAGCGAAGGGCTCCGAGGAAGAGAGGAGCTCTTTCAAAGAGTTTCAGGTGCAAACTTCCATTTTTCTCAGTAAGAGCAGCGGGCTACTCACCCCTTGCCTTTATTCTGCCGCGTATGCTCTTGTTTGGTGTGGATGCTATTTCCCTAGGCTGGATGTTCACACACTCTGAACGAATAATTTAGAAATGTTTGAAGGTCATCATCAAACTACTAATGATTTTCCAGGTGGTGCTTTCCCTGCCTGCTGTGTTAAGGAAAGCTTCCTATTATAGCCTGAAAAGCACTTTCTTCTAGCTCCACGGGACTGCACTAGGGCCAGGATTTCTAAAACTCGATAGCCAAGTTCATGATCACTCCATCCCCACCTCGTTACTCGTTACCTGTCGGTCCTATCACTCCTTTGCTTTTCCATGAACTCCTACGTCAGTGGTTTACTCATGCCTGTGGCCAGCAGTATCGTGTTGGTGATGAGAAAGGAGATCAGAGAAGGGAATCTACAAAAAGCCAAGGGAAGAAGTTTATCAGAGACTCTGTTTTTCCTTTTATTCGTTTGATCTCATTTGTTTCCCTTGTCTGGCTCCTCCTCTCTGTCCTCCTGAATTTCCAGAAGACTTGTCTGGTTAAGTAAATAAAATGAGCATATTAAAGAATCTGCAGGGTGGTTTGCTTTTGCCTCTGTTTCCTTGGTTATTTGATTTGCTTTTCTCGCCATTAACTCTGGCACCATGGTGATACGCTATTGTCAAGGTTGGAAATCACGCTAGAACACCGCAGGATGATAGCGCCTCAGTGTTGTAAGTCAATTACATAAATGAAAAGCACCTGTGCTTAGAGACACTCATCCTAAGAGTTGCCGATGAGATTAAAACTTAAATTCATGGAGAGATTTGATCGAAACGTTGCCGTTGATTTCCAGATAGATTTATAGGCTTGCTGTGACTTCCTCACAATTCCTCTGGAGTTGAGGAAAAGCAGTGAGGAGTAAAGGAATTGGGGGAGGAGGTTTATAATTTGTAAATGCGGCTCTAAAACGTACCCATGGTGATAAACCAGAGGCCATCTGAAAAAACAAAAAAAAAAGTCAATAATGGGGGGGAAGATATATTTCACCAGACTCTAAATCAATGTTTCTTACCTTTTTGTTGACTATAGCCACCTTCTGATCTTGCTTTATTTATTTATTTATTTATTTAATTTATTTATTTATTGTTTTTTGGGTCACACCCGGCAATGCTCAGGGGTTACTCCTGGCTCTGCACTCAGGAATTATCCTTGGCAGTGCTCAGGGGACCATATGGGATGCTGGGAATCAAACCCGGGTCGGTCGCGTGCAAGGCAAATGCCCTACCCACTGTGCTATTGCTCCAGTCCCTATTTATTCTTTTATAGTTAACTTTAGGACTGGAGTGATAGCACAGCGGGTAAGGTGTTTGCCTTGCACGCAGCCAACTCGACCCAGGTTCGATTCCTCCATCCCTCTAGGAGAGGCCAGCAAGCTACTGAGAGTATCCCTCCCACACTGCAGAGCCTGGCAGGCTACCTGTGGCATATTCCATATGCCAAAAACAGTAACAACGAGTCTCACAATGGAGAGGTGGTGCCCACTCAAGCAAATCTACGAACAATGGGATGACAGTGCTACTGTGCAGTTAGCATTATTAAAAAAATTTTTTTTCAGGGGGCTGGAGCAATAGCACAGTCAGTAGGGAACGTTTGCCTTGCACGCGGCTGACCCAGCTTTGATTCCCAGCATCCTATATGGTTCCCCAAGCACCGCCAGAAGTAATTCCTGAATGCATGAGCCAGGAGTAACCCCTGTGCATTGCCGGGTGCGACCCAAAAGAAGCAAAAAGATAAATAAATATTTTTTTCAATAATGTGGTTTATAAAATGGTTATCATATTGATGTCGGTGGGCCCCACGGGTGACTTTCGTGAAGCGGGGAGGAGAAAGACGGTCACTTTCTCTCCAGCCGCCTCTACCACCCGGGACCCAGGGTTACTGGGTTCTTGTCTCGCTCGAGGAAAAGAATTTCAGGAGTAGACAAGCAGTGAAGTAAATAGATTTTATTCAGAGGTTTCTGAGGGAGGGAGGAAGGGATAAGTGGGACAGAGAATAGTAAGAATAACGCGCTCAAGAGAGAACGCGGGCTTCTCCAAGGGTGGAGAGAGCTCTACACACATCCTAGCACTGGACACGAAAGCATGAAAGTACACATCTCAAGGGGGGAGATGCGGGCGACACATGTGCTCGGCCACATGGCACAAGCAGCACATGGGCTCAGGCAGCATATGCGCGCACTTCCTTTGTTCAAGGTGGCCTTTATAGGGTTTCTCCAACCTGCCCCCACGTGGGGGCTTCTTCCCAGGTAAAAGTCCGTTGCTAAGGTTACCAGGGAGGCTGGGTCTTCCTTAGGCTGGATCACATTTTAATCAGATTAAGGGAGAGGTTGACAGAATTGAGGAACTTCATGGGGAGGGGTCCAACCTCCTCAGGGTCTGCTGAAGGTCTTATCAGGTCTGTTTTCTGTATCCACAAGGTGAGTCAGTCTCAGGATTCTCCTTCCTAGAGGCTTTGTTAATCTGTTTCATTGCCAAGGGCCTTTCCCTATCTACCTACCTACATCATATTCCCCCCTAGAGATTTCACCACCTTAAATCTTTAAGGGAAAATGGCTGAAGGTCCATCTTCTGGAGCTGCTTCATGCTGACAAAGGGGCGCTGGCCCTGCCTGCACAAGGGGTGAAACTTCATGCTACCTTAGTTTTAGTGGGCCCCAGGCAATGAACTGGTTGGGTTCCTGAAGTTATCTGAAAGAAAAGATCAGATCAATTAGACTGAGGGATGGCACTTTGAAATGATTAGACTCTGGAGATGTGGAAGGTCCTTTCTGACCTAGTAAGGACAAAATAGTTTGCTGTCTTAGGAAACATAAGAGTTAAAGCAACAGAACCCAAAGCAACATAATGCCATACCCATTTCTGTCATAAAAAAACAATGGAAAAGAATAACTGCTTCACCCATTGGTTGATAGAAAATGACTTCCTATGTCCAGATTTTTCTAGTGGCCTAGAAGCACCACACCACTTCTCAGGTTGGAAAAGCTACCCATCCACTGAAGCTGTCATTTGGAAGCAGTAGATGTTTATACCTTGAATATGAGCGCTTGATCATTTACATGATGTCAAGCTGCCAATCCTCTCCTTGGTAAATTCCTTGAAGTTACAAGTGTTAGGAAAGGAGGCCCAGGATTCATTAATGAAACAGAAAGCACAGTTCTGAGTTCTTTCCCATGAAAGATGGCTTTCACTAGTGTTGGAAGCTTAGTGTAACCCTTTATCAATTTCCTTTTGAAAACCTTGTTCCAATGCCTATTGTTCCTCTTTTGCAGAGTATCTTAGATGAGTATTCTCTGGATGGGGTATTAATCCCATGATGGAACGAGAATTAAGAGCTGTTAAAATTCTAGTTCTCTCCAAATGACTGTGTTCATAGAACTAAAAGTGAATACTTAGAACCAATTTAGATGTCCACACTTGGCACTGTAGCCAATTGACAGGTTGGGGAAAGCAATTAATTCTGCACTTTGAGCTGAGGTTCCCCCCACTAAAGCTCTGGCTTCCAATACCCTGGTCAGACTAGTGACAGCATGCTCAACATTGAGTCCCAAAGACTAGGCTGCTTACTTTACAGTCAGCAAAACACATTGTACCTGAATTACTCAAAAGGGATACCTTTTAGATCAAGATTAGAATACATTTACTAGATCACTCTGTAGAATTTGAATATGATTCTTTAAAAAGCAAGTTACAAAAACATGGTTTTCTCTCCACCTTCATTTTAAAATTTGCCTGATGGCTTAACAAATCTGACTTGTTCTTTTGCATAAATACAGCAAGATTGGAGAACTCTCCATTTGGGGTACCCCATTATTTACTGAGAAGTCCTGGGGGTTGGCTAAAGACAGAAGGCACACCAATAATGGCATTAATTCTATGTGGCACGTCAGAGTTACCCAGGCCTGGCCATAAATGTCCCACGATGAACTGGATGGTCTCGAGCCTTCAGGTTGAACTGGAGGTGGCCTTTTCCGTAGATGCACCCTGGCAGAAAGGAGTCCATCCCCTCCCTTTTTCAGGGCTGGGAGAGATCCTGGTTTCCAGGGTTTTTCTTGATGCTGAGTAGGCCCAGATTGTGTCAGTCACACAGATTCCCGGATTTCTCATTTTCCATAGCAGTGATGATTTCCATTCTTTCCTTGAGCCAGCCGGCCTCTAGGGTCTCCCTGAGGTTTGTAGGGTACTTGAAACAGTACCTGTTAAATACCTGCTCCTGTCATTTAGACCAATCCCTTGACTGTTTCCCTGAAAGAGGGCTTTGGGGTCCCATAACTGATTTTCCTGTCTGCATGAGGGGTAGACCCTATTACAGAGAGGAAAGACTTTTGTCTGGATTTATGCAAACCAACATAGTGCCATGAAGCATCAAAAACATACTGAAGGTACAAAAGAAGAGAAAAGCAAACATTTCACTTTACTCACAGTGAGATGCAACACACCCATTTGTTGTGGGTCCTAGTCAAAGAAGCTAAAATCTGTAGAGAAAAAGTGTACAATTTAACATCATATTTAACCCATTCAATTCCATGTTGAAAACCTTGACTTCCCATTAATAAGAGCACTGTACTGGGAGTCCAGTGTACAGTTAAACATGTCTAATTCATTTAATCCCATTTGAAAAAAAAACACTTGATTTTCCACAACTTTTGAAGAATTCAATAATCTAAGAGCACTGTAACAGGAGTCCAGACAATCCATCCAATATCTCTTCCATAGATCCTACCAAAAACATACTAGAACAATTCTGCATGTGATTTAAAGAGTTTCTTAAAACAGTGATCAGTTTCTTTCCTTCAAACACAACCTCAAACCTTCTACACTTCCCTTTATATTCATTCTGTCCTGTAACTTTCCTTCAACTCATTTCAAAAATCAACTTCACTTTAACAGGATTCCTTTCCTTTTTCCAACTGATATCTGCATCCATTATCTTTCTGAGTTAAGACATACATCTATATTCCTTATAGTCATCCCACAAATTTAAACTCTTATTCTACTGAACTCAGTACAACATGATCTTCCAAGTTTGGGCACAAATTACCAATCATTTCATTTAACATGACAAAACTACTTTCAGTGTTATTTCAAAAACATTAGGTCAGTTCTATAGATATTCAACAACTTTAAAGATGCTCACAACTAAAGTTCTTACAACATATTCATTGGGCAAAGGTTCACTCCACATTAGAAGTTAAACAGGGGACATCTTAGAATTCTGATTTCTAGGAAAACACAAATATAAAGATTAAAACACTCATAGATTACCATAAAACATTAAGGATCTCACACTTGCATACAAACTTCTCTGTGATGGTCAGAGCTAGGTATGATACCTGGTGACAAAGCTTTGCAATGAATAAAGTTATCAGAACAATAACATGCATTTTCATGTACTGGACAGACTGATTTAACAATAGTCAGTAAAATTTCCCACATTTTCCATGAAATACTCCATTCTTATCTCAAACTTTAACCAAGGCACAATGTTATGGCTTCAGACTATCAGGCAGACACCTGAGATTAATCTATTATAATTATTTGCTAAGTATCTCTAGAAATTTTAGTTACCAAAAGTCTCAGAGATCAAATAAAATACCAGTAGGATAAGTTTTGCAACCAAATTTTATAACTCTAGAAACTCATGTTTTAAATAAACCATTGCTCTTTGAACCAGCTTTTCCACAATTATTTCAGCTCACATTCTAATAATCCAATGCAGATGCATATGTACACTGACACAACAGCATAAGGCCTTTAAACCATCAATTTTTTATGAAACATGAGTAAACCTTTAGCTTAAATCCAATAGTTTTTGTATCTTAGTTAAATCATGAGCTCTCTAACAATTCCACAATACAAACATGCTTTCAGACACAAAAAGAGCCCTCTTTTCCTCTTTTTTTTTTTTAGCTAAACATTGATAATAGCATAGCAAAAACACTTGGACTGTCAATGTTTATGGAAATATAAGAAAACTTTATTTTGATGGCTTCTGTACCTCTGTAAACTGGCTAAATTCCTCATTAAGATTGGCTGAGTCTTGTAAGATAAAGCCTTGGATCCTCTGAGCTCTTTATTTCACTTTAGTTTTAGCCATTACTTCTGCAGCTCTTCCTAGATAGTACAGATTCTGAAGTTCAGAAGAATTACAACTGTTAATAGCCATTAATGTTCTTACAATAAGAAATCTAGATTGAGAATTTTGCCTTCTCTGTAGGCTCAACATTCTGATAAGAAATCTTTGTTTAAAACCTTGTCTAACAAGTTCCAAAAACACTTCAACCCTTTAAATTGCTGGACTACATATCACTTTGATCTCTCGTGATGATCTTGCTTTCCCTGGTCTAATTTTTACTGCTGATTTTCACTCTGGCTCCAACACTCAAAAGTTCAAGTGTTCCACATAGAGACAGACAGACAGACAGACAGACAGACAGACAATGAACTTACTAACAAAAACACCACTACATGTGCACATGTATACATTTGATCGATCGATCTGACCCTTCAAAAAATGGCCGGGAGAGAACTGACAGACTGAGAAAGGAAGGAGAAGTCCCCAGGGCAAAGTTAAGCCCTGTCGGCCGATTGGGAACATTGCTCCCCGTTTCTCTGCCTGACCAGCCAGTTTCCTGCTTGTTAAAAATGGGTCAAGAAAGCGCTTTTGTTGATACAAGCCGGCAAAACTATGACCAAGTTGTTGAAACTTAAGGTTGCCAGATGTTACCATTTTAAGATCAAGATTACTTCTGAGGCAGGGAGCTAGTATCTTCTTATCAAATGTGGGGGTAAACCACCTTAGTGACACGCTCCTTCATTCTTGATATTAAATCCTTCTCTGCTTTGATAATCCTACTTCTTTCGTTACCTGCAAAAGATCTGACTGCAAAATGGTCTGGTAATGCAAACTGCCATTCACTGGCCATCTTTCCCCATGCTCTAGATTATATTCAAGCCATATGGTGTTACAGAGGTCAACAAGATATTCCTTATTTAAACTATCTAGCTGGAGGCTCTTCCAAATGTTTTAATTTAACAAGCAACCCAGAGGGGAATTTTAAGGTATTGAAGTTGAGTTGCCCATGTTCTTTTGAGTACCAGAAACAACCTAGGGAAGAGAAAAAACCTAAGACAGGATGGTTCTTGAGCAAAAAACTACTCTCCAGGGCTTCGCTTCGGCCTCTCCCAAGGGGACTCTAACCCCTCGTAGTGGCCTTGGCCATTCCCGAGGGGACTCTAACCCCCCGAGTATTAGCCTACACTTTGGCCTCTCCCGAGGGGACTCTAACCCCTCGTAGTGGCCTTGGCCATTTCCCGAGGGGACTCTAACCCCCCGGGTATGGGCCCTTACTTTGGCCTCTCCCGAGGGGACTCTAACCCCTCGTAGTGGCCTTGGCCATTCCCGAGGGGACTCTAACCCCCCGAGCATTGGCCTTCACTCAGAGGCTCATTGGATTTGGACCGTCTCCATCAATGGCCTCTGCTTCTGCCGCAGGCGTCCCTGGGCAGGCCTGGCACCGGGCAGACCCACAGCTGTGTGCCCGAGCCGAACCTAATGCTGTGGTCTTAAAGAAACCCTGCTCCTTGAAAGAAGTTCTGCCTTTCTTAGTTTGCTACATCTTCCCTGCTTTTACCTTTTTTTTTTTCTTCAGTCTCACTTTACCTAGAGCTAAACATGCTGGCTGCCTTCATTAGCATTACAATCGACCTCTAGCTAATCCTTTAATCGACAGCGACTGGGTGGGGAAAGGATGTTCTACCTGGATGTTGATTCACTTTAGTTTCCCGGATTATTCTCACTAGTGGGCTTCCCTTCCATTCCTCCCACAGTGAACAGTGACGCGAGACAGACAAAGGAGGGGTGCCTCTTTGCAGAGACCACTCAGATGCTTGCCTGGCCGGTGGAGAACTTAGCCTTAGTGGTTCAGCATTGTGACTTGCGACCGGCAGCTATGCCAGTGCCACCCTTGACCGTACGTTCTCCGTGGAATCGCAGGCAGCCCACTCGAGCTCCGTGACTTAGAGGGACTTTAAGAGTGCCAGGTCGTGGAGCCACAAAATCACGCCTGATAGGAGGACCTATCAGGGTGCTCATGCACACACACATTCATACAGAGGTTATCACATTCCTCCCTCATCCCCCCTAGAGATTTCCAAGGGAGCATACCTCCACAGCAGATTTTCCACAGATTACCTCCTTCTTCGTGGATTTCTTCACTGCTACTCCTGGCTGGCTCGCCAAAATGATGTCGGTGGGCCCCACGGGTGACTTTCGTGAAGCGGGGAGGAGAAAGATGGTCACTTTCTCTCCAGCCGCCTCTACCACCCGGGACCCAGGGTTACTGGGTTCTTGTCTCGCTCGAGGAAAAGAATTTCAGGAGTAGACAAGCAGTGAAGTAAATAGATTTTATTCAGAGGTTTCTGAGGGAGGGAGGAAGGGATAAGTGGGACAGAGAATAGTAAGAATAACGCGCTCAAGAGAGAACGCGGGCTTCTCCAAGGGTGGAGAGAGCTCTACACACATCCTAGCACTGGACACGAAAGCATGAAAGTACACATCTCAAGGGGGGAGATGCGGGCGACACATGTGCTCGGCCACATGGCACAAGCAGCACATGGGCTCAGGCAGCATATGCGCGCACTTCCTTTGTTCAAGGTGGCCTTTATAGGGTTTCTCCAACCTGCCCCCACGTGGGGGCTTCTTCCCAGGTAAAAGTCCGTTGCTAAGGTTACCAGGGAGGCTGGGTCTTCCTTAGGCTGGATCACATTTTAATCAGATTAAGGGAGAGGTTGACAGAATTGAGGAACTTCATGGGGAGGGGTCCAACCTCCTCAGGGTCTGCTGAAGGTCTTATCAGGTCTGTTTTCTGTATCCACAAGGTGAGTCAGTCTCAGGATTCTCCTTCCTAGAGGCTTTGTTAATCTGTTTCATTGCCAAGGGCCTTTCCCTATCTACCTACCTACATCAATATTATTTCATACATAAAAATTCCAGCACCACACCCTCCACTAGCGTGTCCACTTTCCTCCTCACCATCACTCCAGTGCTTTCCACTTGCTCTCTTCACTTGACACCCCCAAACCCCCATCAGTATACAGCTTGACCTCCCCCCCCCCTCCGCCCCAGTCTGTAAGCTACAGTGAGGTCTGTTGCTGTCTGAGCCTCCTAAGCAGGACAGGAAGAAGAGAAAACCTGAAAAGTCAGTCAAGAATGATGAAGACACAGTGATCAGACCCAGGACAATGCCAGAAAGTAGCATTCCAAAGGCAGAACTCTGGAGAAGCTCGACAATCTAGTCTTGTTGGACAGAGTCACTTAACAAAAACTCAGATGAGCTCCTTGGCCCAGCCATCATGTCCCAGAGATGGAAGAATCACGTCTCAGGCACGTTAAAGTAGCTGCCAGGGCAAAGCGCAAGAATCTACAGAGGAAATACCGAGGCTGGAAAGTCCCACTGCTGGTGAAGATGCAGGACCTGGTGCCACCTATGGTATGTTTTCTCCAAGAACACTTTAGTAAATAAAAGTGAAATGTTGGCTGGAGGGATGTAGTATTATAATAACTGTATTAGCCAGTACGGCATTTGCCTCGCATATGGCCAGCTCGGCATTGATCCTGAGCACCTACGAGATGGTCAGACTTCTTTGTCAAAACCCTGAGCAAACAGTTTGAGGTTCTTTGTATTCTTGGAGTGAGAAGTCACCATTGGGCTGCACTACAACACAACAGGGACGAATGGAGATGTTACTGGTGCCTGCTCGAGCAAATCGATAAACAATGGGATGACAAGTGATACAAGTGAGTCGAAATAATCAACAACCAAGACACATATCCTCCACCACATGATATTAAGAGATACACAGTTCAAAAACAAATATTGTAAAATTAGGGTGTTCAAAGGTGTAGGATAACAGCCTCAGGTAGGTTAGGTTTATTGGGTTACTGCCATCACAGTGCTCCCATTCCTCTGTGTTTATTTGTAGCTTCTTTCTTAGTGTTCTGTTGACTTGTAAATACTGTTTTTCTCTTCTCATTGAGTCCTTTGCATAGTTTGTTCAGAGAAATGTCCTTTTTGTATGGACACAGGAAGACTTAGCAAATGTTATGCTTTTGTAACCTGGGAGTCATTTGACTCTACATGATATTTTCCTCTTGGGCATCTGTTCTCTCGACCTAAGCCTCAGCTGCCCTTACTTCTTAGCACCCCCAAAAGCAGGGTCCCGAAGAGGGCCGAGACGGACCCAGGGCAAGTGGTGAGTTATGTGCTACCTTGGCATCGAGATGGGCCTGGCCAAAGTGCCTAATGCTTAACTATAAGTTAAGACCTTGATCATAGACAAATGCTATCATGATCCAAAAGTAATGATGAGACTAGGACCTTGCTAGGGATAGGAAAGACTAATCTGGCCTGAGCACTGTAGTCTGAGATCGAGATGGCCCCAGGAGAGCAATTCTATATGCTTTATTTCATTTCTTATTCTGTCCATACAAAATGATTAATATTATGAATGCTTATATGTTTGCTGGATGAGGAGAGGAGAAACACACTCATGGGACTCCACCCTTGGGTGGATCCTCCTGCTGAAAGAGAATCAGTCCTAGGAGAAGCATCCCCTGAGGAAAAGGAACCTTACCCCTATTGATTGTGACCACACCTATGTGTATGCCCCAACCCTCTCCTGCTGGGGGGATTTAACTAGGCTGTAAGAGTGGGTTGCGGGAGATCTAGAGAGAGGTCCAGAGCCGGGAGAGAATCAGAGAGAGAGAGAATGAAATAAACTGATCAAGCAACCAGTTTGGCCTTCTTTCTTCCATCACCTGCCCTTGACCAACAGCCACACACAGCGGTTCCAGAGCACTGAACACAGGCAGTGAGACAGAGCCACCCAGAGAGCCCATGAGTGCACACGCCCAGCAGCATGCCTTAGTTTTTTACACAAAGGGATGACTAGAATTACAAGTTCACTTCAACATGGCAAAAAATAAAATAAGACAAAAGCCCAACCCAGAAAACTGGAAACAAGAATGGATTTCTCTTTCATGAAATGGTGTTTCTCCCAACTGCTTGACTTCAGAAAACCAATAGAATTACCTGGAATAAATCATTCATATGTGATTATAGTAGAAAAACATATTTTTCCATCGGGTACATTAAAATAAATTGATAGGAGAGGCAGACAAAAATCAATAAGACACAGAAGCGACACAATGAATGAGGTTAATCTAATGGGTATTTATGGAGCCAGTCCTTCCTGGCAGCCCGAAGTTCCCTCTGGACTCTTCTAGGCTTTCATTAACATTTTATTCTCTTCTGGAAGATTCGTTCTAGTCTTAAGTACAGTGGAGGCAATTATCCTTTCTACCTTTATTGCATCTGTAATAATAATAATAATAATAATAATAATAATAATAATAATAATGGCAGCATTTATCAAGCCAGGTCCAGGGCTCAGTACTTTTACTACTATCTAATCTTCAAAGTTAGTCTTCAAAATGGGAGCTACAAGTAATGTGTAGCTTGAACATCAGAACTGTGGCCTAATTCTGAAGTGAGATGTGGCAGAAATATAAAATATGATCTGGGGAGCTGGAGAAATAGTATATAGGGTAAGGTGTTTGCCTTGCACATGCTGCCAACGCAAATTTGATTCTCAACAGTGCATATGGTCTCTTGAGCACTGTCAAGAATCATGCTTGAGCACTGAGCCAGGAGCACTGCAAGATGTGACCTCCAAACTAGATAGAGATAAGATATATACATATATATATATATCTTTCTCTCTCTCTATATATATATATACACACATATATAAATATATCCTGTATTTCTATGACAAAGTAAGGTTTGGGGAAACAGAATGAAAACATCACATCACACTAATTTTTTTTTTTTTTATCTCTTGCATGGTGAACATAAGAAATTCAGACTTTCAGACTCCCAGAAGCCAGACGAGGCTACACCAAGACCAGGATGATGGAGTTCAAAAATCAGGAGAGCATGAAATTATGATTTTGTCTGGGATAAACAAAATAATAACACAGCCAAAACTACACCCGTGAGCAAACAGTCCCTTCCCTTGACTATCTGAACTCTTCAGTTAGGCTGTTTTTCCTGCTTGCTCCTCTCACCATGGGGTGATAAAAGTGCCTATAGCTTGCAAGTTAGTAAGTTCATTAAGGCACTTGCCTTACATGCGGCCGACCCAGGTTCAATACCTTGTGCCTTGTATGTTCCCCCGAGTCTGCAAGGAGTGGTTACTGAACACAGAGCCCGGACTAAGCCCTGAGCACCTCCAGATATGGCCTCAAACAAAAGATCCCCCCGTGAGAGGGAACCATGGTGGAGAAATGTAGGTTGGCTACCAAGAGTCATTCTAACAGGGTTCCTGATGAGAAGGACGCTGCTGTCCTCAGAGCATGCCATGGCAAACAAGACCTAAATAGAGACATTCCAGATTCTTCATTTATATTTAAACATTAATTACAGGGATTAAAGTGTTTGCCTTGCATGTGACTGGCCCAGGTTTGATCTGCAGCACTGCATAGGGTCCCCAGCGTCCCGCCTGGAATGATCCCTGAGCACATGAGGAAATAAGCCCTGAGTCTCACTGGGTAATAACCCAAACTCACCTCCTACTCTGCCAATAAGAAAAAAACAAAAGGTGTATATTTAATATGCACGTATAATTCACCAACACTGTGCTATGTCCTGGGAAACCTAACAGGAAATGTGTCTGTTCCCCTTGGCTCATTTTCAGGGGGAGGAAGGGAGGGAGGGTGGGAGGGTTGGAGAGGGAGTGTGAGGAAGAGGGAGAGAGGGGGAAGAGAGAGAGAGAGGGAGAGAAAGAGAGGGAGAGAGAGAGACAGAGAGAGAGACAGACAGAGAGAGAGAGAATGTCACAATATCTGACACCAGCAAGGGTCCAGAGACCTAGGTTAGTACTTTGATGTTGGTGATTTGGGGGTCTCCAGGGGCTACACCGCACAGCTTCCTCTATTCTCAGTGTTCTTTATCTCCCAGAGAGTCTGCATTTGGGGATCATCTAATTCTAGACACCTTTCCTTGCTAAAACAACCAGGAATAGTGGTGGTGGGGGGGGCAAGAATATTCAAGGTTATGAAAATAGAAAATGTGTTGTTGTTTGGGAAAATTCACAGCCACTGTAATGAAATGTAAAAGAGTTCACATCCCAGAGCCAATTCCCCACAAGATGATCACCACGGTAAAGTAGGTCAGGTTCTGGAGCTGTGTGTCTGGAGACAGTGCTGAGAATCAGTGAAATTTAAATAGTGTTATTGCCCTTGCCTTTAAATGGTTTTGACATGAAATTTTAATTAGTCTTCAAAAGGCGTCATCGGTGTGTGGCTGGGAGCTGAGGGAATTCTTTATCCCTGCATCTTTGTATTTCTCCTGAATGTCAGAGCAGCAAAGCCAGTTTAATTGAAAGCTGGAATCTCGTGTTCTCTGAATTTTTGGTCAGTACAGGTGCGGGGGTTGCTGGGAAAGTGAAAACAGTGCCAGAGAGCTAGCACAGAAGGCAGAGCACTTGCCTAGCATGTGGCATACCCCAGTTTGATCCCCGGCACCACATACGGTCTGCTGAGCACTGTCAGGAGTGGTCCCTAAGCCCAAAGCCAGGAGTAGTCCCCTGAGCACCACCAGAAGTGGTCCAAGCCCCCACCCCTACCCCCCAAATAAACATAAACATTCTTGACACCTGTACGCAGACTCGGGGCCACCTGCTGTCAAAAGACTTGAGCAGAAGATTTTCATTGAAAAGACCACTGTGCAAACCATCTTAACGCAGACAAAACATGTGTGCAGCCCCCAAATCACCCACCCCTTCTCCCGGTTTATTTGAATTCCCATCATTTCTCCAGTAAGCCTCCACCTATTCTTCCTTCTAGATAAATTTTTATTTTTCAGGGTGGAGGTAATGGGAAGGGTTTGGGACTTTTCAGAGGGTCTCTGTTGACTCCTTCCAAGGGAAGGGGGACTTCCTGAACATGATGAGCCCAAGAATCATCTCAGAGGGCCTGTTGTCTGCCCTTCCACTTTCTACCCTTCCACCCACTGCTGGCGCTGGTTTAACATCAAACACACAGAGCATGAACATTTCTGAGGAGGGAGGAACAGGCCAGAGACCCAGGAGAAAGAGAAGTTCTGAGAAAATATGTGTATGAGGTGCAAGATGGCCTGTGTGTCTTTGTGTCTTTGTGTCTGTCCTGAATGTCAGAGCATTATCTGTGACGCTTGCTCACTTACAGTCCTACCCAACTTGATCCCTGAATTACCCATGAATTAATGAATTATCCATTCTTAACTTACTGATGAGACACAGACGGTAAGAAAGGCCCAAGCTGGTGACATACCCAAGTCACAGCAAAGCCAAGACCTTAAGCCAAGCTTTGATTTCTCTTTTATTCCACCTAAATCCATAAGGTGAGATGTTCAGGGAAGAGGGCATTCTACGTTCAGTTTCAAGAGAAGACTGGTTTAATCCAACCTGGCTGTTAAGACAAGCACCAAGGCATGGGTAATGATGAGGCAAACTTCTGCCTTTATTTGGCACCAAGAGTTAAAGCCTGGGGCTGGAGAGATAGCACAGCGGGTAGGGCGTTTGCCTTGCACGCAGCCAACCCGGGTTCAATTCCCAGCATCCCATATGGTCCCCTGAGCACCACCAGGGGTAATTCCTGAGTGCAGAGCCAGGAGTAACCCCTATGAATCACCAGGTGTGGTGTGATCCCCCCCAAAAAAACAAAAGTTAAAGCTAATGGTCAGAGATCACGATTCATCATTATCTAGAACATAAAGGGGGTGGGGGTGGGGAAGCTGGAACTCAATTATCTATGATTAATGTATAAACGAGTTTAAAACTCATCAACCCATTAACTAAAAGCTCTGCTGCCCAAACATGGCAATTTCCCAAGCACCAAATCAGTGATTTGCAATATAAATAAAGCAATCAGGGATGGAAATAGAAAAGCATAGAACAGCGGCCAGCAAAATCCACTTCAGAAGACTGCTGCCAAAGGAAACACGGGGAAGCATTTTCCAGCTACGATTTTGACAGAAAATGAGCTGAGAACAAGCTGAAAATTATAACCCCTTGCTGAAACCCGTCAGGCGGGGAGAGGGAGAACCGCTGGGGCCATTTCAGAGAGAATTCAGCCCAGAGTGCCACTGATGGCGTATTCTGAAAGCTCGCCAGGGTGCAAGCACACTAGACTCACTCCTAGGAGTGGTTGTGAACTTTCTTGAACATGGGGAAGGCCTTTGTCCTGTTCCTTGTCTGGACTCAATCTACCCAGGCGTGGCTCCGTGTGGTCAGCTCCTGCGTATGGGAGCAGCCACAGAACTTCTAGGGTCCTTAATGCTTCTTTCCTGTCTGAATAGAGAGACACGTCCCTTGGCGCCACTGCTCTAAAGCAACAGACTTTTCAGCCACCTCAGACATATGACTACATAATCCGTATGTGAATGCCATTCAGGACCATACCAGACAAGACGGGGTCTTTGAAATAATTCGAGCTGCCATAATGCAGGACGGGGAAGACCCCCTTCCCATGACAATAGCAAAAGCCAATCTTCCAGAAAACAGGAAAACCAGGAAAAAATTGGAACTAAGGCCTGATAAGACCCTCACCTCGTGTCAGCAACAGACCCAGAGAAGCTCCTGCAGAAACACAAAAGGCCAGGAAAGGAATTTCGAAGAAGACCATCACCACTCCCAGTCCCCCTGGTAACCTCCTTAGCAGTGGACTTTTACCTAGGTAGAAGCCCACGTGGGGGTAGGTTGGAGAATCCTATAAAGGCCACCTTGACCAAAGGAAGGGCACACATATGCTGCCTGAGCCCATGTGCTGCTTGCACCCACATGGTCGAGCACATGTGTTGCCCGCATCTCCCCTCTTGAGATGTGTACTTTCATTCTTTCGTGTCTAATGCTGGGATGTGTGTAGGGACTCTCTCCTCTCTTGGAGAAGCCCACATTCTCTCTTGCGCACGTTACTCTCTCTCCCTCTCTCTTTCTCTCTCTCTGTCTCTCTCTTTCTCTCTCACTCACTCTCTCCCCTCCACACCTTCAAAAATCCTCCAAATAGAGCTTATTTTTGAGGCTGGAGCGATAGCACAGCGGGTAAGGCATTTGCCTTGCACGCAGCCGACCCGGGTTCGAATCCCAGCATCCCATATGGTCCCCCGAGCACCACCAGGAGTAATTCCTGAGTGCATGAGCCAGGAGTGACCCCTGAGAATCGCTGGGTATGACCCCAAAACCAAAAAACATGCTTATTTGCTTCACTGCTTGTCTACTCCTGAAATTTCTTTCTGCGAGGCGAGACAAGAACCCAATAACCCTGAGTCCTGGATGGCAGAGGCGGATGGGGAGAAAGTGACCATTTTTCTCCTCCCCGCTTCACATAGGTCATCCATGGGGCCCACCGACATCAATAACAGCTCTTGCTGTTTGTTCTTCGAACAGGATCATTATCTGAAACAGCAATTTCCATGGGCTTCTGTTCAGATTCTAAATGGGTGTCCAGACCTTTAAGACCCCCTTGCCTCCAGGATTAAGGGAGAGAAAAAAAAGATACGCTGCTTCAAGTTGAAAGCACTTCATGAGTTTTGAAAACTCTTGGAACTCAACAACAAAAACATCAGTAGCTTCGGCAGGGAAGGACGAGAACAACACACAGAGAACTTCCGGGTGGATGGACACAAGTGGGGAATTAGACGGACTCAAGCCCAGACTGCAACAGACACAACAGTGGAAGCAGCGTAAAGTACCAACGTACTTGGTCTTCAGGAAGTCTTGGTGGAGCTTAGTGTGTCTTCAGAATGGAGTCTTGTCTTTTGTTTTGCTTTTCTTGTTTGTTCAGTTTTGGGGTCACACTGGTGGTACTGGAGCAGGGGCTACTCCCAGAAAATTGCGCTGCTCAAGGTCCCGCCCTGTGGTGGTTGTGGAAGAGTGGGGAGATTGTGCAGCGCCAGGGATTAATGAACTTGGATCTTTGCATGCAAGCAAAGCAGTGCCTCAGCCCTTAGAGGAACTCTCCAATAAGAGATCATTTTCCTGGAAAGAAAAGTTAATCCTTCTTCTCTCATGCTAGTGATCTTGTCTCACCACCTTTCTGACACGTACTTCCTACTTGCTAGAAAAGGAGGCATACCCAATTCTGCGCTGGTGGGCGGCACACCTGAAGATGCTCAGGGGACCAGAGGCTGCCAGGGATTGACCCAGGGTCAGTCTCATGCAAAAGTCTGAGGTCCTCATTATTGCTTCGGCATAAGTTTGGTGACATCCTGCTCTCCAGCACTGCCCACTAAGCTCTTGAATTTTCCTCCCAACATCTTGAGAATTTTTTGTATGTCCTTTTTAAAATTAGAGTTTTGTAGCATCATTTTCTCTATTAGAAAAAATGGAAAGACTCTGCTGGATTGAAGAAAATTCTCCACTTTCTTACAGTCCCTGACTGGGTCTGAAAATCAAAGGAGCAGATTTTACAGGAGAAAACATACACATGTTCATGTCTACTGGCTGACTGTGTAAGACAATGAAGTGAGCAGAACAGGGAGCTCTTAGACCTTTGACACAAACTGATTTGTGAAGAACTACAAGGCTGGGATAGTGGGTGTAAAGTCATAGGGAAGATATAAGTTCCTTTTCCCCAAACTAAGTCACTTTGATAAGTAAACTATTCTGAGTTGAGATCAAACAAGACCCTGCAGGTTGCTGAAAAACTCTGACTATTCCCTGAACTACCTCAGAGAATGAAAATTGAGGGACTGAAGCCAGAATTAAGGGGTTGCTTGAAATGGGCCCAGGGAGATAGTCCAAAGGGCAAAGTACATGCTTTGTATGTGGTAGTGCCAAAATAGTGCCCTGACCACTGCCAGGTGTGGTCCCAAAACTAATGTGTAGAGGGGGCTGGAGAAATAGCACAGCAGGTAGGGCATTTGCCTTGCACACAGCCGACCCAGGTTCGAATCCCAGCATCCCATATGGTCTCCTGAGCTCCACCAGGGGTGATTCCTGAGTACAGAGCCAGGAGTAACCCTGTGCATCACTGGGTGTGACCCAAAAAAAAGCAAAAAAAAAAAAAAACTAATGTGTGTGTTAGAATTTTTTCTTAATGGGATAACGTAATGGGATAACTGACCCACACAGCTGAGTATTTGGGGAAAGATGCTGAAAGGGAGGGATGCTGGGAATAACCTTTCTAACGAATAAAGCTGCCTTTAAGCCTATGCAGACAGCCAATCAGCACAGAGAATATGCTCTAATAAACGAGCTCTCCCCCTCTCCCCTTGAAGCTCCAAGTTCCTATCCCACCCATCCTTCATTATTTTTTATGATGTTTTTCCTACTAATATCCTTTCTTCTCATTATCTTTGTTTTGTTTTCTATCCTATTAATATTCTGTATATTTATTTGATTGCTCTACCAGCCTGAGAAGAACCCAGAAGGATGGTGTGAGGGAATTTCCTCTTTTCAGCTCCATGTGAAATGTACTTTCTCAGCCCAATTTTAAAGGTCCAGTGTCACTGGGAAAGCGCTATATCATTCCTTCATTCAGAGTTTTTCAGGACACCTTACCCTTCCCAGATATTGTGTGTGTGCAAAAGCTGCTGGGCTGTGTCCCAGCATGATGTACCTCTCAGCCCACATCCAGGTACATAGGAGACAGCTCTTTTCCACCTTCCTCACATACTCATAGTCATACGGGAAATCCATAGGGGCTCACTGTCGATTCGGCCTAACCCTATGACTGTGCACCATTAAATGTGGGATCACAGCACACCTGACATGTTAGCTCAAACCCCAGGACCCACCAAATATCTGTTCAATTCAAATATGAGCCCAAGAGTATATGGACGTCAACAGACCGTGGCATGGCCCAGCACCTATTACTGATTGGCATAACTCCAGAGACAATGACAGAAATATTGAACACAGTGGTCCCGATAGAAGGCATAAAACTCTAGGAGGATCCCCAATAATATCAGACCTCTATAATCTGACTGAAAAGTCTTTAGGACAGGGGCCAGAGAGAGAGAGAGAGAGAGAAAATACAGCGAGTAAGGTGTTTGCTTTCATCATGGGACTGATCTGGGTTGGATTCCTAGCACCACACATGGTCCTCTGAGCACTACCAGGATTAATCCCTGAGCATAGACCTAGGAGTAAACCCTGAGAACCACTGGGTTTATTTGTCCCCAAGTCCAAAAAAAGTATTTAGGGCAATTATATCAGTGCTCAATGAACTGAGAATGACATTTGAACATAGACTTAATCAACTTTAAAAGAGCCTGCTGCAAAAAAAAAATGAAATAAAGGAATTAAGTAATACAAGAGAAGTCTCAGAAGCAATATGGTAGAGCCACAAAGAAAAATAGTGCACTCAAGTTTACAGTAAACAACCCTGCAAGAAAGAAGAGGCAGTAGAAAAAAGAACTAGAATAAATGAAGAGAATATGAGATAGTATTGATGATACCAAAAGAAAAAGACCACAGAATCATAGAAATTCCAGAAGGAGAAGAAAGAGGGAAGGGGAAGACAGACTAGTTGAAGAATAATGGTGAGAATTTCCTTAACTTGATGGGAGCACTAATCCAAGAGGCCCAAAGAGTGTCAACCAGAGTAAACCCAAACAAAATACCATGACACTTATAATCAGAATGGCAAGGACCAAAGACAGAGACAGACTCTGTACAGCTACAAGAGAAAAGCAAACCCTCATATAGAAGAGATAAAACATGAGAGTCACAGTAGATTTCTCCAATGAAACCTTAAAAGAAAAAAATATATAATAATCATATATAAAGTGTTACGTGAACCATCACATAGGGCTATTGCTATCACTGAAGCTCATTTGTCCTACTGAACACCCTGGTGACCAAACACACACACACACACACACACAAAAACACACACAGAATGAAAAGAACCTCCGACCAAGTATCTTCAACCCAGCAAGGTTGAAGAGAGGAAGGAGGGATAGAAACATTCTCAGACAAATAATATCTGAGGGCAAAATCAGAATCTAATCCAGCTCTGGTGAGACACTGAAAGGTCAGATATAAAAAGGAAAGCTAGGACAGCACAAGTAGCGAAATACTTCATGTAGACATTGCAACAAATTCATTCTTAGCAATAATTTCCTTAAATGTCAATGGAGAAATTCTCTCATAAAACAATACAGAGTAGTAGGATAAAATAGGAAACAAAATCAAACCTTCTGTTGCTTACAGGGGACACACTTAAATTTTCCTAATAAACACAAAGTCAGAGCCAAAGACTGGAAAACAATCATACAGGCTAATGATGGTGGAAAGTGAGCATTTTGGTGATGGGTGTGATGTTGGAACAATATATGCATGAAATCATTATTAACGGTATTGTGAGTCACAGTATCTCAATAAAATTGTTGTATAAAAAATTAATTAAATTTTTAAGAACTTGCTAATAGTGCCCTCCTCTTGATACTAGAAGGCTCAAAGTCATTAGAAGTTGCTATTCTGGACTCTCATGCTCATGCCCCCACCTTTATAGACCTTGACTAGAGGAGTATGAAATTTTTCCTCTGTACACCCTTTTCTCCATCTCCTCCTAATTGTTTATTGTTTGTTCTGTATAGAATTACTTCTGGTTATAATCCTTTTTTTTTTTTTTTTTTTTTTGCTTTTTGGGTCACACCCAGCAATGCTCAGGGGTTACTCCTGGCTTTGCACTCAGGAATTACTCCTGGCAGTGCTTGGGGGACCATATGGGATGCCGGGGATCGAACCCGGGTCGGCCGCGTGCAAGGCAAACGCCCTACCTGCTGTGTTATCGCTCCGGCCCCTATAATCCTTTTTTTTTTTTTACATCCACCTTGCAAAGTTCCTGAACCACCAATCATAAATTCTCACTCTTCTGATCTGCATTCTCCTTTGAATTATTCTTTAATCACCATTCCTTTCACAGTGAGTTGTATATGGATCTTAGAGTCAAAACTATATTAGAATTGTTAGAGAGCAATCTATGATCCAGTGTTACAAACTAAATGTGACTATAATGCTTGGGAACAAATAGATGGACAAGCTCGTGTACTTAAATGTAATCTTTTTGTTGTTAAGAATAGAGAAGGAATAAGGGAAAGAAAGAAGAACCTCTTTCCATTATGACATCCCACCTTAATTACTTTCATGTTGTTCCTCTTTGAGTTTGACTTCTGAACCCAAAACCCAGAGCCAAAATCCAAGGATCTAAGGACAAATAGTTTAGTTGAGTGGTGATAAATAGTACCAGAAGCCAGAGTAAGGCAATGAGCTCATCATCATCATTCCATTGATCATCAAATTTCTTGAGCAGTCTCAATAATTTGTCCATTCGTCCTATCCCTGAGATTTTAGAAGCCTCTCTCTACTCGTCCTTCCCAACGATGCCACATTGGAAGATCTTTCAGGGTTAGGGGAATGAGATCCAGCATTGTTACTGGTTTTTGCATATGAATACACCATGGGGAGTTTGTGAGGCTCTTCCATGTGGGCAGGATACTCTCAGTAGCTTGCCATGTTCTCCCAGAGGGAGAACTAGGCTTAAAGATGTCTTCCGGGAGCTTGGTTTTATGTCTCTGGATGTTGGCCCTCAGTGGGATTACATGGCACTAGGGGCAGTCCCTGGGTATGACCACCTAGCTACTGGAAAATGGGGGATCTGGGCAGAAGAGGCCCAGTCCCAATCCAAGCAGGCTTAGAGGTCTCAGCCCCAGATCCCCACACCTGGGTTCCTCTGCCAGTACTTTCATGCGTGAGGCTTGTCTGAACATGTGGAGAGGGGCTTTGAGTATGGCTGTAGCTAGGCCCTGGGAGGTCTTTGGCCTTGAGAGCTCTGCTCGAGGCAGGGAGGGAAGCTGGAGCCCACCCAGTCCGAGAGGCCCTGGGGAAGATAGCCAGGGGTGCGGGCAAGAGACTCTCTGCAAGGCAATGAGGTAAGAACAAGAAAGAATACAGCAAAAGATCTATCGTGCTGGTTTCCATGATGGGTAGCTGCAGCTCAAATCTATAGGAGCGTCCTGGAGGTAGCATGCAGAACAATCCCCTAAGTGGTCCTAATCAAGAGTTGAGGTCAGTAAGCGGATATTTATCTGCAAATTTCTCAGCTGTTGTTGGTTGAATGTTGCTTTGGGGCATATCATCTCAGTGGAAAGCATGCTTCCTACCAGACAAACACCTTCCACCAGCAAAAAAGGTCTTTGGATAACATCCTTTAGAATTCCAAAAGACTGGATTAAGCCCTTTGCTATAAACAATAGAAACTCACAGCTTCCATGACTTAACATGTCCCCTCTAGAAGAAAAGAGAAGCTTGCTCCCCCAACTTTTCAGTGTGTCCAAAGTCAAATATTTTTCTAATTATCTTTTAGCCCCACTGAGTTCCATTATTGTTCTAGATGCAGACATCATTGTAGTTTTGCAATATACTGAAGGGTACCAAGAGTCTGGGCTCATTAATTGTTTGGCCATAAAGAAAGCAAGAGGTCTGCAATTTTTTATTAAGATTGTAAAATGTGCCAATTACAAGCTAGATGAGATTCCCACTTGCCTTTATGGCACTACTTCTCCAGACATTTAATGTGCTCCCTCTGGGCTCTGCTTAGCATTCAGACTACAGTGCTAAGAGGCAAAAGGGTGTAGGGGGAGAGGAGGCAAATGTTGGAAATCTGAATCATGTTTGTTAAAAGCTATTATACATGCAGAGGAAGGAGAGGAGGGAGGCCTCTTTCCTCTGCAGGAGGTACTTGAAAAGCAATCCTGAGAAGCTCTTTGATGGCTTCTGGAATGAAGACCAGAATGGAACACAGCCTTGGGGAGACATTTAATCATGATAAACTTTAACTGTTGATAAAATAAAACCATCATTGTGCAGGTAGAACAAGGCCAACTCCCAGTTCAGGCTGGATAATTAGACTTGGAGAAAGGGAAGATTTAGGACTTCATGTACCAAACTGTCAGTCCATGGTTTTCCTCTATCCCTTTTCCTGTTTCCAATACTTTTATATGAAACTGACTTCCATGGTTCTTTGGGACATGTAGAGTTAAAATTATACTCAAGAACAAAGGGTCTCAAACATGAGCTATGTCTGAATCATCTGGGAGTTTTATTGAAGCACTATGACTAAATCTCATCCACAGGATTTCTGATTCAAAAATTCTGGGGTGAATTTTTATCACTGGGAAGTTCCTGGATGATGTTGGTCCAGAGATCCTACTATAAGAACTACTGTTCTAGGGGCTGGAGCAATAGCACAGCGGGTAGGGCATTTGCCTTGCATGCAGCTGACCCGGGTTCGATTCCCAGCATCCCATATGGTCCCCTGAGCACCGCTAGGGGTGATTCCTGAGTGCAGAGCCAGGAGTAACCCCTGTGCATCGCCGGGGGTGACCCAAAAAGAAAAAAAAAAGAACTACTGTTCTAGAAAGACAGTGTCTGAGAAGTGGCTCTCCAGGCCCACCAGAAGCAGCCTGGTCTGTAAACTCTAAGCAACATCAACACTCCGGTGGCAGGGACTTGACTCCAAACTCAACTCCCGATGAAACCATCAGATCTGCCCATTCCTGGGTCTCTAATCTCGCAATATTTATAAAAGGTTCCAACGAAGTTATTACCCACACTCAATGCCATGCTTGCTTCTCCAATAAATAGCTATTCCTTAGAACCTTGATGCACTGTTATCATTCGAGCTTTCATTCCTAGAAGGCTAGATAACAACTGCAGTGTAGAAATAACAATTCTTACAGATGAGAAAAGGACAAAGAGTTCAGGACGCTGTAGGGAAGACCATGGACAAGAACTGGTTGAATGTGATGGAATGTAAGCCTGGAGTCCTCTATCACCTGGTTGTTCAAAATCTTGGTTTAAATAACCTCCTGAGGGCAAGTTTTGCTCTGGTCCTTCACCATTTGCACCACCATGAAAATTTTTTAAAAATCTCCTGTGAGAATTAAAGATTGACATCTTGGTTTGACTATCTCTCAGGTACAAAAGGCATCCGCTACAAGTGGATCTTGCTGCAAAAGGAGAGAATGAAACCCTTATACCTGGTGTTAAGCGCAATCCAGGAAGCCACCAACCTGCTTCCTGTTGCTACTGGTGATCAAGGACTTTGAGGCACATCTTAGATTCCAGCACTTTCCCCTAACTATAGGTGGCAGGTCAGGATGCACAGAGACAATGCTTCCATGGGAGAGACATGATGGTGAGGAGGAAAGATGCCTTTTGAGTTTAAGGTTGACCATTTACTTACTACATGAATGACAGTTCTTTTTTTTTATTTATTTTTTAATTAGTGAGTCACAGTGAGGGTACAGTTACAGATCTTTCAACAACCATGCTGCTAATACTACCTCCATTTCACTGAGAGCTGATCATAATTGTGATAAACCACATTCTGTTACAGGTTGGGCATAATGCTAGTCCTTTGCCTCCATTATCGTACTATAAACTATTGACACTTGTGAAGATACTTGAAAACACAGAGCTGGGTTAGAGAGAGAGTGCTGTGGTTAAGGTGTTTGCCTTGCTCAAAGTTGGTGGGAGTTCAATCTGGTTCTCCTCAGAAGTGCCAGGAGTGACCCTTGAGCACAAAGCGATGATTAAAATCTGAGCACTGCTGGGAATGGCCCAAAACCCTCTCCACAACACCCCCCACCTCCCACGCCCCTCACCCCATCAAAAAGGCAACAAAAACACAGAGAGTTCTTACTTGGTATTAATTTGATCCTTGTTCTCTGTCTAGATGTGATCCCTGGGCTTTTTGCAGATCATGGTGAGCGTCTGAGCCTGGAGAGTTACCAAGTCCCCACCAATAGTACATACAAGGGGTCCCAAACAGGACAGGATTTGGGGGAAAATGATCTCATAGATAATAATCATTAAAGTCACCGTCATAGTCATCCCATTGCTCATTGATTTGCTCGAGCGGGCACCAGTAACGTTTCACTGGGAGACTTGTTGTTACTCTTTTTGGCATATTGAATACACCACGAGTAGCTTGCCAGGCTCTGCCGTGTGGGGCGCAATACTCTCAGTAGCTTGCCGGGCTCTCTGAGAGGGGGCGGAGGAATCGAACACGGGTAAGCCGCGTGCAAGGCGAACGCCCTGCCATTGTGCTATCACTCCAGCCCATAATAACCATTAAAATGACAAAAGTCCCAAACCTTGTGAAACTGCAACTTCGAAAATGTAAAGTGTTTATTAAAAAATAGACACATTCCAAAGGAAGTAATGGCACAAAGGTATTTTCATGCCTCTGCCTGGTCTTATGAGAACTGAGATAAAAGATGGTAGTTTGGACCAGGTTTGTGACAGGGCAATTCAGGGAAAGACTGAATTGTCAAGTTGTTTGGAGGGGAAAGTGGCTGCAGTTCTGCCCTGACTCCTCTGCTGAGAGCGCAGGAAATTTCCCAAATAATGACTGGGATTTTTCATAGGCAGAGTTGACAGCCTCGGTACATACCTCGCCCCCGAAACCCATTAAGACTGTAAATCTCCCAAGAAAGACTGCATCCCACCCCACACCTGCCATCCTTATCTAGTCTTATCACCCTCCTGTGACCACCTTGACAGGACCTTATCTAAAGGTGAGGCCAGTGCAGAGTGGATGCTAAATGCCGAAGGGCAGGAGTAGGGGCCCAGGGCTCTACCTGATCTGGCAGGTGAAGAGTGAGAAAAAAGGCTGCTCTGAGAATCCACCGCATCTACTTAGTTACCAGGCAACAGAGGAGTTCCCAGAACAATGCGGACTGGGGGGGAGGGGGGAGGGGGGTTGGGGGGGTGTGGATAGGCGGGTCCAGCTTTGTAGGCCAGCAGCTTCTCTTAGCCCAGCACCTGGCTATCATGTACCAGGGCAAGTGCAGTCTTGTGAGTTTCCAGTTCTCTACAAGAACCAAGAAATGTGATTTCTTTTCTTTTTGAGTGACAACTCTCAATTTTTATCAACTGGAAACTAAATCAGGCATTAGCTAGGGCACATGCGTAGCCCTTGACCTCAGGCACTACATGGTCCCCTGAGCTTCACCAGATGTAGTCTTGAAGACCCCTGAGCACAGGCAAATGTGGCTCTGGAGACCCCCAGCAGTGTACGGCGTAGCCCAGGTATGTCTGTCACTACAGGGCCTAAATCAGCAGCATATCATTGGACTCTTGCTTTGACCTGCCAACAGGGTTGGCCAAGAGTCACTGGTGGTGCCCCTATACCTCCTCAATACTTCTTGACAATTCCCCTCCCCCCAAAAATTAAAAAAAAACCCTAAATTAAAAAAAAAAACAGAAAAAGGGCTCTATTGGGGAGAGACAGTAAAAGAGAGAAATGTGATTTGTAGGTAACATCTTGCAGTCATTTGGGGACCTTTAGCCTCATATGTTTAGCCACAGGCTTATTTTGTCCTTACAGTCATCTCAAGGTTGCATATGATGTCATCTGTAGATGAGAAACCCAACGTACCCAGGCTATGGAGCGTGCTCCAAATGAGCCTGAGATCAAGGGCCTATCAGATGAGGAAGCAATGGCTTCTGAGGCCACTTCTGAGCTGGGGGTCATGTCTACACACAGGAAAAAATGTGGTTTCCTTGGTAAAGGATCCATGAGGTTCATCTTCTTCTCAGAGGCCCCTGACCCACCAACCCAGAACAGGGAGCTTAGAGGAGAAGGTGGCCAGGTTGTAAGAAACATGAAAAGGTGCTCCACTTCCTTGGAGTTGGGCTGGCAAGCATGAAACCAATGGACTTGTTTCCAAGGCTGTGTCACAAGAGTCCACGTGCTTGTGGCAGGGACAGTGGTGGTGCATGGGTAGGAGCTTCTTGGCTCATGGTCTTGGTGACTTGGATCAAGCTCATCAGACCCACATGTGTCCCTCACCTTCTCAATCTCTGTGCAATACCCTCCAAGGTGCCCTGATAGAGCCTGGTTGTATGAATATTGAAGGCAGATTCCAGTCAGGGTTTTATCGAGTCCTTTTATGATCTCCTACCTTTCTTGCAAAACGGTTTTCAGTCATAATCAGGAATCTCATAAAAATCAATCAGAAAAGAAGTATAGAGATGGCAAATGTTTCTATTATTGAGTGACATTTGTAGTCTCCAGCCAGTAAAATAAATTCTAAAATTAAGTATTTCATTATAACCAGGGAAAATTAATTAATATTTTCCAGTGTATTCATGCAAGTTCTTAAAAATAGAACTACCCACTTCCTTACAGTAATGAAATAAATGGTAGTTCTTTTCTCCTGAGCCTTATCTTCTACAAATGTCCATCATTCATCAAAATGTGTCTCCTTGTGTTAAATAGAACAGCCAGCGTTGTCTTCACTTACATTTCAAGGAAGACAGTTCTTTCATTCATTTTAATTTGGAAAATCTTCTTTCACTCAAGGCAGCAGTGAATAAATCATTGGGGAAAGTCTAAAAGAGAAATTTGACAGATTCACAAAGGTCCTATTTTATAATAAATGGGCAGAAATGACAACATTTCTTCCCTTTGTTCTTCAGGCTTCATTTCAGTGGTTTTCAAGAGTCTCTGAAGTTGTAACCTTCACATGAAAATATTCTCACCTGAAAGTTCCTGGACCAGAGAAAACTCAATGAACTGAAGCACATGCTGAGACTACAGGGAGCTCAGGCTCTATACCTGCCTGGTACCACGTGGTCCCTAGAGCACCACCAGGTGTAGCCCAAAACTCCAAAGAAATTTTTCAAAAATCCCTCCTAAGGTTGTAATTCATTTAGTTAAAATATTCCAAGGTTGTCTCCTTCTGCTGAATCTGGAGACAAATGACTGGACAGAAAGCAGGATCTTTGATCCTTGCTAGAGTGATTAGTTTTAGTAACTAGTGCCTGTTGAAAATGATCAAGGGATGCGAAAGTCACCCCATGGATTTCTTTTGGCAGCAAGACCCCAGCACCTTTCCCCATTACTCGTGGCATGCATCTTTACAACTTGAGTCTATTTCCTTTAGAATTGACTATTTCTTTACTTTCTGTACTTGGCACGCTGTTCACAGCCTTCTCTACAATGTGCGCTGAACTTTAAGGTACAATTTTAAAGTTAGGTGCTTCAGAATGCACTACTCAATACATGATTCAGAGTTTATTTTGTTTGAAGATATCTTTGGATCTTTTAATTATAGTAAGAAAAATTGTATTCAGCTGCGGATTTATTTTGAGTCTCCCATGTTGGTTAGCCCAGGGCTTGGAGACATGGGCTTCATCAAAGTGAGCTTGAACTGGTGAGTTAGTGTCAATCCATTCTTTGAAATAAACATGAGTAGTTGAGTCTCCGTACGTTGAAGGCCAATTGTAGAGTTTAGGATCAGAAGTTTCCACAAACATTCAAACTCAACAAGGGCTAGAGAGATAGGATAGACAGAAAGGTCACTCAAGTGGTGAAACTGGTGGTGAGTTTCCAAAGAAAAAAGCTCTATGGACACTCAAGGGACGATAGTGATGGACAGATGAATGAAGGACAGGGGGAATGGAGAAACTGAGCTTGGGCCCTAGCCGGGTATGTAGACAGTTTATTTCTCTTTCATCCCTGATGCAGTCCAATCTATCCCTTACTGCACAATTATAGTTGTAGTTTTGGTCATAGTTCCAGTCATCATAGTTCCATCATCCTAGTCTCCTCATAGACCTCAGCGTCCTCTCTTTCATTATATCTTCTTCTTTGTCTCAACATAGTCTCATAGTCTTTTATTTCTAGTCATCATCATCATCATCTAATTTTCCTTCTAGTCCCAAAGTCTCAAAAGTCTCTAAAATCTCTGTGTTCCTCCTCTAGTCTTCGATGTCTAGTCCCTTCTTACCCCTTACAGAATAGTTATATAGAAATCATGAAGGATGGAGATAAAAAAGGTGGGGTTGAACATTATCACAACAACAAACAGAGGTAAAGCCACTCCTTCAGGAGATTAACTTAAGGACAAAAGTCTCATCTGAGGAGATTACTCCAGATTACTAAAAGATCCACTCAAGGGCGGATTCCTTCCAGGGTGTATTGCTTTCTCCTTTCCTCAGGCAGTAATCCATTTAAACAATCTTAGTAAATTTATTTCTTATGATATTTCTAGTCATTTTGTATGAACACAGTAAGAGATATATTAAGCTTAAAGGTTGGCTCTTCCTGGGAACATCTTGCTATATATTTCAGACAGTAGTCCTCAGGCCAGGTTAATCTTCCCTAACCCCAGCAGGGTCCTTATTCAGTTACTTCTTTTTGGGTGATGACGGAGTTTGTCCATGACCATGCTGTCAACTTATTGTTAAGTATTATGGTGCTTGTCTGTGGAATATAAAGTAACAAGATGGGAGACTGGCATACAAGAATAGTAGAGATAAGTACCAGGAGGTTGGCTCCAAGGCTTGGAAGCTGGCCTCACACACTGGAGGAAGGGGCAGCTCAGATAGAGAAGGGAACACCAGGTAAAGTGTGATTCGAGTACCTGCAGGGAATGGGAGATTTGCGGTGAAAATAGACTATTGACCAAACACAATGGCCACTATTGTAAACTACAATACCCAAAAGGAGAGAGAGAACCCAAGGGAATGCCCTGCCACAGAGGTAGGGTGGGGTTGGGGGGATGTGGTGGGGGGGGTGGGAGGGATACTGGGATCATTGATGGTGGAGAATGAGCACTGGTAGAGGGATGGGAACTCGAGCATTGTATGACTTAAACACAAGCACAAAAAGTTGTAAGTTTGTAAAAAAAGTTTAAAAAAAGTATTATGGTGCTTGACTTGGTCCATTTTGCTGTTAGGGTAGCTCACAGCTTGCCCTGGGTCCATCTAGTCCCTTATTGGGACCCCGCTCTTGGGTGCTAGGAACTAAGGGCAACTGAGGCTTAAATCAAGTAAATATGGATGCCCAGGAGTAAATATTATTTTAGAGTCAATTAACTCCCATGTTAAAAAGCATAGCATGAACTGTCTTCCTGTGTCTATATGAAAAGGACATTGCTAAATAAACCATGCAAATGGCATAAAGGAAAGATAGAAGCAATATAGGATTATTAGTGCTTGATGGAATTGGGTGTGTCTCAGTTGTACTGTTGTGGGAGTTGCTCAATAAACCTCAGCTCCTTGTGGGAGGAGCAAGGACAACCCAATGTTATACAACAATTGGTGTTGGAACATTGAAAGCCTGTGACAATAGTATGATGAACAACCATGTTCACAATACACAGGCATATTATATATTTCTTTAAACATATAGTGTTGAAAGTGTTCATTTCCTTTTTACATTAAAAAAGATCATGGAAGCTCAAGGTATTGGTCAGTGATTGAGGCCCTGGATTCAACCTCATCAGCAAAAAGGGAAAAATGGTAGAATGATGGAAGGACAAAGGAATGGTAGATGAATTAAGATATGGAAGGGGGACTAGAGAGACAGTTCAATGGGATGAGGACATATCTTGCATACAATATTCCCAGGTTTGACCTTTGCTACCATGTGGTTTCCCAGACCTCATTGGGAGCCAGCCATGAATACAGAGCCAAGAATTGCCCCTGAGCACCACTGGATGTAACCCCCTTTGCCCAAAAAAGTAATATGAAGGGCAAGTAGGGTAAAATATGAATGGTAGAATTGAGGCCATGGCTATATTTCTTCTAGAGTTTTCTGAATCATCTGATATTCCTGAATCTGTGCTGATTTTTGACTCAGCTGATGTTACTCTGCTGCTGACTGCTGAGACCTTCCACTGTGTCTTTATTTCACCTACCAAACTTTGTTGTTTGTTTGTTTGTTTGTTTCTGGGCCATAACTCCGTGTGTTCTGGCCTCACTCCTGGTTCTATGCTCAGGAACCACTCCTGATGGGGCTTGGGAGACTGTATGGGGTCCTAGGGATCAAATCCAGGTCAGCTTGAGCAAGACAAGCCTCCTACCCACTGTACTTTCTCTCCATCCTGAAATTCTTAAGTTCTATTACTTCTGGTTGTAGTTTTTCCATTGCCTTGCTCATACTTGCTTGTACCTGTACCGTTGTTTCTTTGAGCTCACTAAACATCCTGATCATGGTGTCTCAAAAGGCATTATCTGAGAGATTATAGAGTTGGTTGAGAGTCTTGGGATATTGTCTCCACTCAGTAAGCCCAGAGGATTTCTGCACATCTTCCCCATTATATCTACTGTGGTTTAGGAGTAAATCTTCCTAGTTGATCTCTTTTTCCTTATTTCTCTAAGAGAGTCAGGTGAGTGTTGCTTTTTTCCTTCTCTGCTGAGCCTAAACCAACACATTTTTTGCTGGTTGGCATTCATTGTTTAAATCCTGGGTGCAAATTACAGGGCTATTTTAAACTTCAGTGGCCCTGCCTCTGCTGTGGCTATAATTGGGGGCTCTGATTTCTTACTACCACCATAGTCTTGTGATTCCCCTCCCACCCCGACCCACAACCCCTGAGGATGATATGTGACTGGAGCTAGGGATGAGTGACTGTTGGCACAGATTCTCTGAAGACATCCAGGGCTCTACCTGAGTGGTTCTTGTGAACCTGCCAAATGATTCCCTTTGTAGGCCAAGATGCATATGCCCACCATGGGGCATGATCCTTCAGAATGCAAGGGCTCAGCTGCTTGGGGAGCTAGGTCAGAAAGAGCAAGACACAGACATGAGCAGAGAAGGGGGGGTTGGGATCTCTGTGCAGGGAGGGTGTCACCAGAAATCATGGATATACGGGTATGCTCAGTGCAATGAGATGTTTGAATATCTTAACAATAAAACATTCGAGAAAACAGCAGTGGGAGGACTTTAATATGGACATAATTCATATCAAGTATTTACTGTGGATATTAAGGAATTCTAGAGCAGGGAAGCATCAAAAGAGGAAACGGCAGCTAGAGAGTCAGCCACCCGCCCAGGGTACCCAGTTAGCTGGTGCCCCTAGGCCTTCCTCTCTGGGCTTAGAGTTCTCTGTAATCTCCCATTCAGGAACTGGTTAGCCTCAGATGGAAATCACTGATACCAAATGAATTCTAGAATCTTGGAGGGTTTTATTTTTTAACTCTATCAAGTGATATTATTTTCTCTATCTACCCAAGCAATTAGTTCAAACACTATCTGTTAAAATTTGTAGACACTGGGAGTAGGGAAAAAAATGAAGCAGTATTTTATTTTAAGCAACTTAATTAACATCTTTAGCTACTTATCTATTTATTGCTTTATTCTAAAGTGTTTTTGCAATGCCCAACTGCTTTGTCAGAGCAGAGAGATGCAATTATTAATCTTGGCTCTCATAACCATCACACAAAGCAGTAAGTGCTTAAGACCTTCACCCATACATTCTAGGAGAAGTTTCCTATCAACATTCCTCAAAGACAAGCAACTGGAGGGGTAAAATATTCCAATGAATCATCTGGAGCTTTTATCTGCCTCCTTTCAGGGTTTCTGAGTCATTGCCTAAAAGCAGATTCAACTTCAGTTGAATTTGAGGAGAGAGTAGGGGGCTACAGTCAAATATTTTTCTTCTCTCTTTAGAGAGTCTGCTTCCCTAATTGCTTTATCCTGGCTCGACTTCCACCCATTACCCTTCAAGGATAGAGAAGCCGTAAAATAAGAAGCATGTGTGCATGTAAAACGTGTTCTGACTTTTTCAAGGCGGTGCTCGGTGCTGGAGGGACGGCTGGTGGTATAGCACTTGCTTAGTATTTGCAATATCCTGGTATCCACTCCCAGCAAAACACACACACACACATACACACACAATGCAACAACAGGACAACAGGACTACGGGCTTCCTCCCCACAAAGTAACTCTACAGAAGTCACTGAAGCAGATGCAACAGACAGATCTGAGAAAATTATCCTTGGTCCCCCAGATTGGGAGGGCAACTTGGGAGACCCCAGGAAGCCATGGGAGGCCAGAGCTGCAGTGTAGGTCCAAGGATTTGGGAGAGGGCCGGGCACACAGGCTGGACCCAGGAAAGCAACTGAGCCTCTCTTACCACTCCAAGGCCAGATCTGCGGTGGCTCACAGCTTGACCGTGGACCGTCAGCGGAAGCCTGCGCGAGTGAAGGCGGGATCTTAGAACACTGCCTTGCGCTGTGGGGCAGGAACTAATGGGCAAAGCCCCGCCCTGTGGGCGTGGGAACTGATGGGGAAGTTGATAAAAAAATAATTGTGAAAATTAAAGTTTTTAAGACCCTTATTTCAGTTATTGAGGATAAGGTAGATACTCATTTTTTTTTGTTCTGATGTATGCATGACCACTTATATATGTTTATTATAAAAGTCAATGCAAACAAGAAAGCCAGAGAATGATATGAAAATCCATTTCTATTTCATTCTGCCAGGGTTCCTTTGACAGCTGTGATTTCAAAAGCAAATGAAAATTTAGTTGTGAAAAAAGCATATGCTCATTATATTTGTTACCTATGTAAAATATTTCAAAAATTTAGTTGTGAGATAGAGAACATTCCTTCTATATATAGCACTATGATTTTATTTATCTTACTTTTTTAGTTAATTTTTTGGGGGGTCACACCCAGTGATGCTCAGGGGTTATTCCTGGCTTTGCACTCAGGAATTTCTGCTGGGGGACTGTATGGGATGCCAGGGATGGAACCCAGCTAGACCACATATAAGGCAAATGCCCTACCCACTGTACTATAGCCCCGACCCAGCACTATAGTTTAAAATTAATGGGACGTTAAAGTTTGAAATTGAGAAACACTAGCAAATGATCTTAAAATTTTTTGAGGATTTTAATATAACAATTTGTGGAAGAAAAAGGTGGAGTGGGAAGGGAATTGTGGAGAATGGAGCTGAGAGATGCTCTTGCCTTTTGAGCATCAAGGTGAAAGCCTGTTTATAATTACACAAGCCAACAAACTAGTGTGTGCCCCCACGTGCTCACAGTTTTGCATTCTTAATGCAGCTTGAGTTGAGCATCTCTTAAAAAGGACCTGGCTAGCTGAAAATAGACTATAGACCAACCAAACACAATGGCTGCTCAATACCTCTATTGCAAACCACAATACCCAAAAAGAGAGAGAGAACAAAAGGGAATGCCCTGCCACAGAGGGGAGGGGTGGGGAGGTGGAGGGAATGGGAGGGCGGGAGAGATACTGAGATCATTGGTGGTGGAGAATGGGCACTGGTGGAGGGATGGATAACCAATCATTGTATGACTGAAACGCAAACACAAACGTTTGTAAGTATGTAACAGTACCTCACAGTGATTCACTAATAAAAAATTAAAAAAAAATAAAAAATAAAAAAAATTTTTTGAAAAGGACCTAGCTAATGAAGGAATGGGAATAGAACTGAAGGTCCTCAGGTGGCTTGCAGCTCTGTAAGTGAATGAATAGAGCATAG
The DNA here is from genome assembly GCF_027595985.1 of Sorex araneus. Taxonomy (NCBI): domain Eukaryota; kingdom Metazoa; phylum Chordata; class Mammalia; order Eulipotyphla; family Soricidae; genus Sorex; species Sorex araneus. The sequence continues at coordinate 13,983,724 of NC_073305.1, forward strand.
CCAAAGGGGGAGCTGCCCCCACAAAGAGAGGAATTTACTCACTCTTCTGGTCTCCCCATCCAGTCCTCCATGTTTACTTACTCTATGCTCATTTCAAAAGAATGCATACCTGTGTACTCTTTGGAATGCATATAAATTATGATTTTACTTGCATGAAACTCAAAAGTTAAAGTGGACCCCGCAATACCACTTCTGGGAATATATCCCGGGAACATTGGTGGGAAGAATGAGCACTGGTGGGAGGGTGGGTACTCGAACACTGTTTGACTGAAACATATTCACAAAACCTTGTGAGTCTGTGATTGTGTCTCATGGTGATTCATTAAAATTATATATATTTATAGGGGCTGGAGAGATAGCACAGTGGGTAGGGCGTTTGCCTTGCATGCGCCCGACCCGGGTTCGATTCCCAACATCCCATATGGTCCCCTGCCTGAGCACCACCAGGGGTAATTCCTGAGTGCAGAGCCAAGAGTGACCCCTGTGTATCGCCAGATGTGACCCAAAAAGAAAAAAAAATAATCTCTTTTAGAGAGGGAAGGACTGGAGGACTGAAGAGAAATTAAAAAAAAATTATATATATTTAAAACACACAGACACACAAAGTTAAAATGACTCCCTCCTGGAAGAAATCACACCTGTGGGTTTCTTGGAGATAGAAAGAGGGCAGGGGAGGAAGAGAATCCCGTGGCAGTAGAAAACCATGGGAAGAAATGGATGTGTCTGATCCTTTGATCATGTTTTAGGTTCTAGTGGCATCACCGTCTGTGGAAAGTCATTGGCTTATCATCAGATCCTTCAATAATGAGTGTGCTTTGTTCAACGTTGTTTCCTTAGAACTTGGAAGTGACACCAAGTGAGGACTGACTGAATTTTAAAAATATGCAGTTGAAGGTCAGGCAGATGCACCTGCCTTGCAGGTGTGACGCCCTGGGTTCCACATCTAACAAAGCAAAACAAAGATCGAATTAGGTCTGTGGCTAATTTATGGCTCAGTGACCAAGTGCATAACTTGCATACAAGAGGTCTGGGAGATGAAGACACAAAACTGAGCCGTTCTCACTGAAATCTTCGGGAACGGGGGAGGGTATCTGCAAAAGAAATTTCTGTCTATGCCTCTCACATCTGCCTCTAGATGCACAAACAATGGCTGATAGCCAGGGGGTGCTTGAAAAACAGTGTGTCCAAGAATCCAGAGTTCAGCAGGGAATGAGGCAAAGCTTAAAGGGAAAGGAAAAACGTCATTGTGTTTAAAAGGCACAATGCCCAAAAGGAGGGAAAGAAGGAGGGAAGGAGGGAAGGAAGGAAGGAGAGAGAGAGAGAGAAAGAGAGAGAGAGAGAGAGAGAGAGAGAGAGGAGTACTTGTCATAGAGGTAGGGAATGATGGGAGGGAACCTGGGGACACTGGTGCTGGGAAATATATACTGGTGGAGGGATGGGTGTTGGAATACAGTACAACTGAAATCCAATCATGAACAGCTTTGTAATGATCTATCTCACAGTGATTCGATTTAAATAGTAAAAAAAAAAAAAAAGGAAAGAGGCAATGGAATTTGCTGGGTGAATGGCTGAGCAGGGCCTACAGACAACTGGGTTTCATTTCATTCAAGCTATACTTCTTGGGCGGGAGAGATGGTACATCTGGAAGGGCGCTTGTTTTGCATAAGGCTTGTTTTGCATAAGGGTTTAAATCAGGAATCCCATATGATCCCAAGTCCCATCAGGAATGATCTCTAAGAGCCAGGAGAAAGTCCTGAGCACTGCTGGGTGTATCCCCCAAACAAAAACAAACAAAAACCCAAGTTTTACTCCTTGCTCTGTGACTGCTGAAAAATCATTTCACCCCCCCAGAACTGCAGTTCTGATTTTGCAACCTTGCCTGCTCTTTCCTCTCCATAATTGAGAAGGACTCTCTATGGATAGGAAAAGTTAAAACAGGTGGCCTAAGGCTTGTGTTGTGGAGGGTGGACAATCTGTCCCTGGGTCATCTGTCCCTGCTGCCTCCTTGCATTCTGTTGACTCTGGTTGGGCCAAAATGGAAATTTAAGGATATTTTTGCACTGAGAAGCCCTGCAGGCCCCTCACTGGCCAGGGCAGACAGAGGAATAGAACCTTTTCAGACCTGCAGCCTCTTTGCTTTTTACTACCATATTCTAAAAGACACCCTCCAGGTCAGAGAGATAATACAGAGCGGAGGGCTTTTGCCTTGCAAGTGGCTGACCTGGGTTCACCCCCCAGCACCCCATATGTTTTTCCGAGCACTGCCAGTGTGGCTCCCAAACCAAAAAACAGTAACACAAATGTCAAACAAACAAAAAATATTCCTGGACAGGATAAATAGTACAGATGCTTGTCTTGTATGTGACTCATCATCATCATCATCATCATCATCATCATCATCATCATCATCATCCCGTTGATCGTCGAATTTCTCCAGCAGTCTCAGTAACATCTCCATTCGTCCAAGCCCTGAGATTTTAGAAGCCTCTCTCTGCTCGTCCTTCCAATGATGCCGTACTGGAGGCTCTTTCAGGGTCAGAGGAATGAGACCCAGCTTGTTACTGGTTTTGGCATATTAATACACCATGGGGACCTTGAGGAAACTCCCAGTAGTTTGCCAGGTTCTCCCAGAGGGAGAAGTAGGCTATAAGATATTGCGCGGCCTCAAAGGCCGCGCGCTTCCAGGAGCTGGCTTTTAAGTCTCTGGATGCTGGCTGTTGACAGAATTACATGGCGCCGGAGGCAGTCCCTGGGTGTGACTGCCTAGCTACTGGGAGATGGGAAATGTGGCTGGAGGAGGCCCAGTCCAGATCTGAGCAGCCTTGGAGGTCTCAGCCCCGGGTCCCACACACCTGGGTTCCTCTGCCGCTTCCTTCATGTGTGAGGCTCGTCTGAACATGTGGAGAGGGGCTTTGAGCATGGCTGTGGCTAGGCTCCGGAGGTCTTCGGCTGCTGGGAGCTCTGCTCGGGGTGGGGAGGGAAGCTGGAGCCCATCCCCTCTGAGGACGCCCTGGGGAAGACAGCCAGGTGTGCGGGCAAGAGACTCTCTTGTATGTGACCCAGCCATATTAAATCCCTGAATATGATTCCTCTGAACACTGCTAAAAGTGGTCACACACACACACACACACACACACACAGCTTGACTAATGTTACTCTACCATTTTCTGTACATGTGATGTATGTTCTTTGTATGTTCCTCCTTGTACATGCTTGCTGGTCTCCCTCATGAATATTTATGAGCTTCCTGACAATATACTAAAATGTGTATAAGCTTTTATGCCACCCTCTCTTTTCTGGACTTAACACCAGACCACTCTACTATCTTTTTTTTTGCTTTTTGGGTCACACCTGGCGATGCACAGGGGTTACTCCTGGCTCATGCACTCAGGAATCACTCCTGGCGGTGCTCAGGGGACCATATGGGATGCTGGGAATCGAACCTGGATCAATCGCGTGCAAGGCAAACGCCCTACCCGCTGTGCTATGGCTCCAGCCCCCCCACTCTACTATCTTTAAGGCTTTTCTCCAGTCCATGCTAGTGGACATTCTTCCCAACTGAAGGTATTTTTTGCCGATCAAATTCCTCTTTTTCCATTCAGTTATTCTGGTGGGTTTTTCCAAGAATGACAGATAGAACTCATTTGATAAAATGACTGAAATTTTAGTAAGTGCAGATTAATGTACCTGATAGCATATGTCAACTCTCTCTCCAGGTTAGTACATGGAGCCTAGATGGGTACATGGTCTGTAGTATAATACACACACACTCCAGAGGTCTAGGGAAATCATGTCAAAAATGAATTTTCAGGGGCTGGAGCAATAGCACAGCAGGTTGGGCGTCTGCCCTGCACGCAGCCGATCTGGGTTTGATTCCCAGCATCCCATATGGTCCCTGAGCACCTCCAGGGGTAATTCCTGAGTGCAGAGCCAGGAGTAACCCCTGTGCATTGCCAGATGTGATCTAAAAAGCAAAAAAAAAAATGAATTTTCAAATTTTCAGATTCTCAGCAGGACAGAGTGTGGTTCTGTGTCTGCTGTAAAAGGCTTGGGACCATATGGTTTTAAGGAAGACAAGAATCACGCAAAATGTTTTGGCCCAGTAAAGCTTAGGTCTCACCAGCCCATTCATTTGAGCCTTAACTATATTACTAACATAATAGTCACTTAAGCAAAGAAATGTTTCAAAACACCATTTTGGAGAGCAGCCTGGTTTGTAAGGGATCTTTTTAAAAACTTTTATGGGCCACTTGAGACATCACTACTGGGACTTGAATAGTCCACTTTGATGAAGAATGAAGTGAGTTATCCCAGACAGAAGAGAAGCCATTTGATTCAGTTCTGTCGCCAAGAATCCAGACAGAGCATGGGCATAAATAAAAAATATTCTGTATCTTGTTGCCATGGTACATAAGTTATACAACCCACTCAGGCTGTGTTTCTTACTGAGGTGGGGTGGAAGCAGGAAGATAACAAGAAGAACCAATGATCCTTCATAGAACCTTCCGTTTTAGGGGAATGGTTTGAAATCAGGCAAACCAATAAAAGTGGTCCCTTTCCACTTGAATTGACAAACATAATCATGTGCTTCATTCCAAGATAATGTTCTGCCTTCACCACTCCATCATTGACAGCTGAAATGGTGTGGTTTTATTTCCTCCCTCATGGAATGGAGTCATGAACTCTAAATATAACTCATCCTCGTTAAATTCCATAACCCTCAATACATGTAGTGATTTCAGTCTATCGGGCCTGAGACAATCGGCTCATGACTTTCCCCTGACCAAAGGGTTTGTTCGGGATTGGCTTAATCCTTGGTGCTATGGTGAAAGTGGACAGGACAAGTGAGGTATACCATGTAATCTAGTTATTCCAATTGGTCTGTAGCACTGTAGTCCCATTGTTCATTCAATTTGCTCGAGTGGGCACCAGTAACATCTCCATTGTGAGACTTGTCACTGTTTTTGGCATATCGAATATGCCACAGGTAGCTTGCCAGGCTCTGCTGTGTGGGTGGGAGACTCTTGGAAGCTTGCTGGGCTACCAAGGGATGGAGGAATCAAACCTGGGTTGGCTGCGTGCAAGGCAAATGCCCTACCTGCTGTGCTATCACTCCAGTCCTCCAATTGGTCATTGTATTAAAACTAAATTTTTAAGTAGAAAAGATAAATAAGAAGCACTGATTAGTTCTTTTTAAAATCATAGTATAAAACCACTGAAAGGCATCCAAACTTTTTAAATTTTTTTTTTATACGGTGGTTCACAATATTTGATTACAGTTAATATTCAAACACCAATCCCACCACCCTTACACCTTCCCACCACCAAATTTGGAATGTTTCCATCCCAAGCCCCAATCCCTATCCCAAAGCACAACTGAAATAATACATTTTCTATTGTCTGTTTTGGAAAACTGCTAAAAGTGCTACAACAAAATATCCATAGAGGAGACAGTGTGAAGATTGTTCTATTTTGGCAGGGGCCATTAAGACATTCTTTAGAGTATCACTATCATGTTGTTAAAGGTTAAGTGATGTGAGCTTTCTTACATAAATCTGAAACTACGTATATATGCTATGTATGTATAGATATGTATTTCCTCTATGATTTGTTGCCTATTATTTGAACCCCATCAAGTATGGTGTGGTACTTATGGAGAATGGGTAGGAAGCGTCTTATGATGTGTTGAGAACCAAGGCTGCTCGGTCCAGGAATATGTCCACTCGTACGTGAAGCTCGGCCTGAGCCTATGGGGAGTGGCCTTGAGCGTGGATGCAGTTGGGTTCTGGAGGTTTTCAGCTCCTGGGGCTGGGTCCCTTGGGGCGGGGAGGGCTTTCACCCACCCCCCTCTGGGGCGCCCTGAGTGAAACAGCCTGGCTCAGAGTCCAGTGGCATGGCTATGGCGGGCATCATGTTGCTCCCTTCCAGGAGAAAAAGCCTTGTGATCTGGATGGTGGCTGAAGAGGAGACTATCTGGCACCTGCAGGAGGTGGCTTATGGGCATGACCCCTGGGTCGCTGGAGACTGGGGGGGGGGTGAGAAATGGGCAGAGGATCTCTGCTCCCGGTCCTACCTGGGTTCCATAGGACTTCACTCATGCGTGAGGCTTGGTTCGAGAGTGTGGGGTGCGGTCTTGAGCATGGCGGCGGTTGGGTTCTGGAGGTTTTCAGCTGCCGGGGTTGGGTCCCTTGGGGTGGGAGGGCTCTCATCTGCCCCCCTCTAGGGAGCCCCCATCAAGTTCTCTTGGGCTTGTTTCCTTCCAAGAGTACCACACTTCATTAAAAGTTCCAATTTTACGAGACTGACACCCAAGGACAGTAGACACAAGGTTCCAGGAAGATTGCCCCATAGTTGGAAGCCTGTCTCGTGAGCTGGGGGAGAAGGCAGCTGGAATAGAGAAGGGATCACTAAATCAGTGATGGTTGGAGAAATCTTTCGGGATGGGACATGTGTGCTGAAAATAGATAAAGGACCAAACGTGATAGCCTCTCAGTATCTGTACTGCAAACCATAATGCCCAAAAGTCAAGAGAGAATATGGGGGAAATTGTCTGCCATGGAGGCAGGGGGAGGGCTGGAAAGGGGGGGCGGATACTGGAGAAATTGAATTGGTGGTGGAGAATGTGCACTGGTGGAGAGATGGTATTTGATCATTGTATAATTGAAACTCAAACATGAAAGCTTATAACTGTATCTCACAGTGATTCAATAAATAAAAGGAAAAAAGTTCCAATTTTATGCAAGAAAAGATAAATCATGACAAAAAGTTGATGGAACCAGGGAAACAGAAAATAATGGTAGAGAAAAAAAAGAATGGATACTTGAAGTGTTGTGAAATAAGAATTCAACTTGGGCTTTCTTGTATAAGAAATAAGAAGTAGGAACTATGGTCAAACAATGTGGGGCTGTCTTTTTTTTTTAAGATAGCACAGTGGGTAGGGCGTTTGCCGTGCATGCGGCCGACCCGGGTTTGATTCCTCTGTCCCTCTCGGAGAGCCCAGCAAGCTATCGAGAGTATCCCACCCACCACACAAAGAGCCTGGCAAGCTATCTGTGGTGTATTCGATATGCCCAAAACAGTAACAAGTCTCACAACGAAAACATTACTGATGCCCGCTCGAGCAATCGATGAACAACAGGACGATAGTTCTACAGTGCTATTTCATTTTGGGAACTGTACTTTATAATACTGCAAGATTTCTTACATAAATCATTCAAACACCACACTTCTCTACCAGAGTGTTCACTTTGCTTTCCTCCATCATTGTACAAGTCCCCCTACTATCGTACCCCCGCCCACACAACCCTCCAGCTTCCTAATGAAGACCAGTTCTCAGTTTCTATTGTCTTTGTGCATTTGTTATTCCCTTACCTTTTTTTTTGGTCATTTTAAATCTTGCCTGCATGAAGGCATGGGGGCAGGGATAACTAAGCATTACAGAGGGCATGAAACATATCACTTTCTCTTTGAGCCACACCTGTGCCCCAACAAAGGGCAGAATAAATAGCAACTCTCACACGCAGTGCACATGGCTGGAGATCAAAGGAAAAGCCAAAAAGGCAAAGAGCACTGGACACCAACAATGTGAGACAGGCCACAGACCTCCGGTGACAAACCAGGGACCATCAAGTGCACGACCTGCATGGGACAGAACTCATTCTCTGTGTGGGACTGGCCTGAGGCCTAGACTTCATACGTGGCACTTTGTGAAACCAGAGACTACAGCCAACAACAGAAGTCCTAAAAATAAACTTCTATCCCCAAAGCATCTGGGGTCCTCTGTGCTAATTTTACACATGGATTCCCAAAGACCCTCCCAGGAGCTTGTCAAAATTCGCTGTATCGACGGCAGAGCTAAGGATTCTCCCCTCAGCTACAAATAAGGGTGAGTGAACCAGCCTGGAACTGGAGCCCTCACTGCAGGAAATAGCGTGACCACATAAAATGAAGTCAGCAAGCCTCTGGATCAAATATTCCTGAAATCCACATACTTCTGAGATTTTCAGGTATCTGAACTAAAAAAAGTTTAAATTGAATCTTGCGTTCGCTGAAATAAAACAGCACTGCAGGGAGAAAAGGAAGACAGCTTTGCTTTGTGTTTTAAAGTCTAAGTTTAGGGATGTTCAGAGGGAAAAGGAGAGGGAGAAGAGGAGTGTGTCTCTGTGTGTGTGTGTATGTGTGTGAGTGTGTGTGTGTGTGGAGAGAGAGAGAGAGAGAGAGAGAGAGAGTCAATTAGCTGCTTGTCTAACTCTCTGAGGAAAGTTCCATCTTACCTGCTTGCCCGTGGTTGAGACAGAAGCCGTTATTCTCAATAGAGGAAGCATTTACAAAACTGTCAAACCATCGATTTTTGATAGGCATGTGGCAATTCCTAACACCCAGAGACTGAACAAGAAAATGCACTTTGAATTTAAGATCATTGTCTCCAGGCAGGAACCACCCTAGCTGGGAAGAAATGCAAATTTAGAGATAAGGACTCAGCCTAAAAGATTTGGGGTTAGATGGAACTTGATTCTGGGTTTTTACAGTCTCTGTGGGTGAAGCTGGCCTCTCCCAGTTGACTCGGCAGGGGGCTGGGATGGAGATGCACTGAAGTCACAGAGCTTCTCACAGCCTGGAAGGAAGAGTTTCTTCCTTTTCCTTTTTTTTTTTTAAAAAAAAAGCAAAACAAAAATCAAAAGCCCTCTGCAAATTCACCTTCCATGCACCCAATTTTCATTCCCCATACTTATGACCAAAAGCTTCATAAATAATACATGTCCATCAGCGAATGAAAATGTATTTACATTTCCAGAATTTTATTTGACTTGCTGAATTTCATAACAAGGACCTCGGCCCAGAGTTCCCTGTAGTGGCACGTGTAATCAAGGTAGATGGTCTCACTCAGGCAAAATGATTTTTCTTCATATCAAAGGCAGAATTTGAATCCTGAAATCACAGCCTGTCTGGACAAGAATATTGCCTGTTTTGACTATGGCAATACGTAGCCAAGGCTTGGAAAGTCAGGCGGAACCAGAACTAGATATGAATCCACACCATAGGTGTTGCAGCATTCACGAGGTAGGCAAAGTACCTTCAGGGTTATTAGCCCATGAGGGGGTCAGCATGAATTCAAGGCATGTCAACATCCTCCTAGTGTCGACCTTTGAAAACACACTCACAGTTCTCAGATTCAAAGAATGAACATGGAGGTCCAAATCATAGTAAGAGAGAAGTTTTTATTGATGAGTTGATAATATGAGTGCAAGACCGGGTGTCTGGTAGGCAGACACCTGGGATAGGTGTAGTTCTGTAGTCAGAACATGGGATATATTCTCTGGTGCACATGCCCCTCCTCTGGCTCCTCATTGGTGGATTTCTGTGGCGTAATGCCATCGGCCTTGAGCTTGCCTAAATTTTATTGGCTAATTTGAAAGCAACCTTGGGATTGGTTGGGTTTTTAGAGTCAGGTTTTGCTTATTTCCACAGTCGCCCACTTTGTTCTCTTGTGGCAGGAAGGCTTTCCTGGGGTATGTGCTTTCTAGCATGTCAGCAGTTTGATCCTCCTCTTCAAACTGTTAGTTGAAACATTCTGTTAGTTGGTGAATTATTATCTAAACACCTTGCTAGTAGTTTTCCATTTAGGGTTAAAGTCTTTGTCTTGAAAATTGTCCACTGCTGACTTTGTTTCTAGCAAACCTCATAAGGTAGTCGAGAAGAAGTAGCACCTAAGGGCATTTACTATCACATGTACCTGCAACCTGTGTCCCTTACTTGGTTTAACATAGTTAACATAAAGACAGGGGAGGCGAGGGATCGCCCCAAATAAATCAAGTTGTCTATAGTAAAATATTTGGATGAAAAAGGACCAAGATACCAACCATGCCAGGAAATTGGGGTGGAGGCTTTTGGGTGTGGGATGGGGCTCCAGGGCAAACCCTACCCATGGTTCTTGGCACACGGTGCCCTTATCTCTACCCAAACCAGCTACCCCGGCATCGGCGCTCATCATAGAAGTGGGTCAGGATGTGGGGCCCATTTTCAGGTCTGACATGTGGGTTGTAGAAGTCAAGGTGGAAGGTGGCCACACCTTTACCCAGCTCACCACTCAGCTTGTGGTTCAGTCCATGGGTTTATTCCAGGCAGTGCCAGAGGGTTCAGAGGGCAGAGCAACAAGTGCCACCAGTCTAATCCCAGTACCAAGGCAGATCTATCTTGTAGATCCTGTCCATGGCGCCAAGCTTGCCCTTCCTCCCTGATGTTAGCACTGTTCACCTGGGTCACTCTTGAACAGGGCAGCCAGGACCACTCCTAGCAGGGGCAAGGCAGAACCACACTTCAGGGTGAGGTGCTGAGACTAGGCTCAGAGACAGCCAATCAGGGCAGCCTAGGGAATAACTAATGGTGATGTCATAATCTGGGACCTGCAGAATTTGGAAGTTTCCAGAGAACCTCGATTGCCTAGGGATGAGTTCTGCGATATGGAGAAGCCATGAGCAAGTAACTGGTTTGGATCTAGGTAGTACACGAAGCTCACGGTGGATGGCTTTTAGTAAGGAAGATGGACCGAGTTGACTTGCGAGAAGTGGTCTCTCTGAGGGCACTGGGATGGAGGAGTACTGGCCCAGAGCAGTGGGACTGAAGGAGTTCCACGGCCCACTGAATGTGGAGGCAGAATCCTGCTAGCATGCGGTCAGGGGTTCAGGTATGAGTGGGTAGGAGTGTCTCTCTCTCTCTTTTAAATGGAGATTGTAGAAGTTAATAAAGATAGTTCTGGCAGGAATTGGTCATGGCAAGAGCTGACTAAGAGAATAGATAGCATCTATGAGACTGGGGAGTAAAGGACAAATGAGAAAAGAGCTGTAGGTGCTATAGAGAGTGCATGGGCCAGAGGTAGAAGAAGGTGTCTGTGACACCCCACCACCACCATACACCACCAATTGTCTATATAGACAATTGACATGGGAAGGAAGGTGGGAACTGGGGGATTACTCAGACCTGATGCCAGGGGATGTGGATTCAGTTTCCCTCACCTTAGGTCATCAGGCCTCCTCACCATTTCTTGGGCCTGCACTCTATGTAGATTGTTTTTACACCAATACTTTACTGAGAAAAATATAAAGAAGCTCTGTGTGTTTGTTTCCTTGTTTTGTCAGCCAAGAGGTCCTAGAAGCAATTACATCCCAATGGAAACATGTATACTTAGTGCCCAGATTTTGATTGCTAATGCCATTTTCCAAAAGGAACCAAGACTTTGTAGAGGAATAACTGATTCAAGTTCTGGGGCAGGAATACTTTTGATGAGCATCTTGTGATGTCAGAAAGTAAATACCCCCACCCCATTTTTTTAAATGAAAAGGGAAAAAAGAACCCACATTGATGAGTATAGCAAGATACTGGGACACAGGAGCCAACTGAGCAAACACGAAACAATTTGAGTAGCTCAATAAAGCAGCATTGGATAATAATCCAATAATTATCCAGAGTATGAAATGTGTCCATACAGTTGCAGATGATAGCAGTGGATGACAATAAAGGAGGGAGAAGAGAGGCATCTATGTGAAAGAATTCACAATCAACCCTTGAAGGTGAATCCTGACTCTGGGACTTCCCGCTCTCTAAGTGTGGGCTGTTAAATGACTCCTTCTCAGTAAAATAGTTTGGAAAGAGGCTCAGGTGGGAAGATTAACTTCTACAAATCTTACCTAATCCAGATGATCAAGGTCAATATCAACAGTGACAGTCATATTGATAGTATGTGCCCAAGATGAGATGTGATGAATATCGTACTTCATGTCAGATGTCTTTCTCCCCAGCAGACATAACTCTGGGGTAACCATGAGCAGAACTTGCAAGCTCTTCTTGCTGACCCTGATTCAATTGCTGGCACTGGGCATCGCTAGGTGTGGCCCTAAAACAAAAGCAAAATCAGTGCTCCCCTCCCTCCCACAAAGAAAATAAGAAGGGACATTCTACAAAACAGTTGCTGGCATAGCTCAAAACTTGTAGGGGCCTGAAATTGAAGCATCTGAGAAACTCACAACTAAAATGACTTGGCTATGTCAAGCAGTGTAATGAGATGTACAGGCTGGGATCTTGGAACAAGGAAAAGGACACTAGATGAAAACAAAGCAAATTCATATATATATATATCTGAATTTGGTATATATATATATATATATATATATATATATATATATATACCAAAGCTCACATCACCCAGAACTTAACAACATGTTAGTGATATCCTATAGAATGTCTTAATGGCTCCTGCCAAAATAGAACAATCTTTACACTGTTTCCTATATGAACACTTTTATGTAAACATGTTCAGCAGTTCTTCATAACAGACAATACAATATATATTATTTCAGTTGTGTTTTGGGATGGGGACTGGGGTTTGGGATGGAAACATCCTGAATTTGGTGGTGGGAAGGTGTGATGGTGGTGGGATTGATGTTTGAATATTAAATGTAATCAAACATTGTGAACTAACGTATAAATTTTTTTAAAAAATTAAATAAAATAATAATAAATAAAGAATGTGGAGTTCATGCCCAATTGAATCGACTTAATTAATGGCTGGATAAATAGCAGTGCTCCTACATTATAAAAAAAAGAAAACAAAGGAAATTTGAATAAAACACAGGACTCTGCTTAACAATGATGTATTGCTATTTATCTATTAGAGCAATAATGTACCACCTAATACAGTAACCGCAGAGGGAATAGTATGGGTATCTATATTCCCTCCACAGATTTTCTGTAAGTCTTTAGAAAAATAATGCTGTTGGGAGGGGAGTAGGCCAACCTGGCCATACTCTCAGGGATGCTTCCATCTAGATTCTTCAGAGTCCCTCCTGGTGGGTGCACTTACCTTGCACCCCACCAACCCAGGTTCAATTCTCAGGATCCCCCATGGTTCCTGGAGTCCTGCCGGTAGTGATCCCTGAGCATAGAGCCAGGAGGAGCCCCTGAGCAGAGTAGGGTGTGGTCCAAAACAAAAATTTAGAGAGAGGGAGACAGACAGAAAGATAAACTCACACACACACACACACAAACACACACTCACATACACAGATTATGAAGATATACCAGTTGAACATATTAGGCTTTATTGATGAAGTTGGTGGGGCCCCATGGGCAGCTGATGTGAGGCAGACTGACTGGAAGAGCTAGGACTGATAAAGTCTTCAGATGAGCCCCTCCACAGTGTGGGCCAGAGCCAGTTCCACCAGGTGACTTGATGTCCACTTGACCTTCTCAGCATGGTAGTTGGTCCCCACCACCTGATTTCTTGGAGAGCCGTAGACTCAGGCTGGAGCAAGGTATTGCTCTTTGCAGGAAAGGAAAGTCAGTGTTCGGTCTTACCCAGCCCTTCCAGGTCTTTGTCCTGTCTCACAGAAAAGAATTTTAGGAGGAGACAAAAAGTGAAGTAAAAACATTTTATTTGGAGGTTTTTAGGAAAAGGAAGGAGGGAGAGGAAAAGGGAGTGAGAGAAACACATGCAAGAGAGAATGTGGGCTTCTCCAAAGATGGAGAGAGCCCCAGTACACATCTCAAGAGGGGAGATGCGGGCGACACAGGTGCTCGGGCACCACATGTGCTTAGCCACGTGGGCACAAGCAGCACATGGGCTTGGGCAGCATATGTACGCCCTTCCTTGGTTCAAGGTGGCTTTTATAGGATTTTTCCCACGCTTCCCCACTGGGACTTCTAGCAGGGTAAGAGTCCTTCGTTATGGTGATTGTCCAGGGGATAGTTGGGAGTGGTTGATGGTCCTCTTTGAAATTCCTTTCCCTTTGCCTTTGTTCCTAGTGGAACTTCTCTCAGAGGGCAGGGCAGGGGGGGGGCGGCGCGGAGGAAGGATGGTGGTGGTGGTTGGCTGTCCATCCTTCTCTGGACCTTTTGGTGCCAGATGAAGTCTTATCCAGCCTTTTTTCCTGTGTCTGTAAGGTGGGGTTTTTGCAGCCTTGGTACTATTGGTTTTTATTATTTCCTAGGAATTCCGTTGCCAGGGGCCTTTTCCTATCTCTCTGTCTATATCACTGGGATCCTAATTTAAAAACAAAACAAAACAGTGAAATAGCAAGGGAAATGTGAATGCTGCTTGGAGATTTGCTATTTAGGGAGGATGGTTACAATAAGAGGATTGTAGCCTTAAAAATACATTCCATATCTTTTAGAGTTACCTGCTGAAATATTTACAAATGATTTTAAAATGACCGTGAAAGAGGAGTGGATGAGAGTATAAATAAAATAAAATTGACCATGGCTCGATAATTTCTGAAGCTAGATGAAGGCTCCATTAACTGCTTATTATATTACTCCTCCCCCCCTTTTAAAAGGAAGTTTGATGTTTTTCCATAATAAAAAAGTTAAAAATAACAAGATCTTTGACTTCACCTGAAGTTAAAGGTAAAGGTTATAATTTACATTTGAATAAAGCTTTGCATTTCACAAAACCTTTCATAGACTGGATTCTTTTAGGTCCAGGAGAGAGGGAGAGAGAAACACAACTCAGTTTCCAGGGAGAAAGAAGCTTGCTGCAACCAACAGTCACCATTTGCAAAGTAATTTTAAATGGCTCCACTTAACTATCACAACATCTTTCAGGCACTGGAAATACAGAGCCAAGGTTAAGAAATGCTGCTCTACAGACTGGACAGGGAAGAGGAGGAGGAAACACAGCACCAGCAAAGAGCTGATGGCCAGAGCCAGTGGGGTTTGTCCAGAGGCGCTCATGAGTAGTGCGACGCTGTAGTTAATTTGGAGCCATGCCCACACCCCAAATCACATCCAGCAGCATTTAAAGAGGTAACACCCCGAGAACCAAGCCTGCTCTTGTTTTGAATTGGAAATATAAATTGCTGTGTTTTGGAGGCCCATTAGTTGGGGTGGATCCCTTTCTCTCTAAGGACAGAACTTTTTGTCACCCCCAAATTCATGCCTGATTATCTCGCAAGCACTTCAAACCCAATCCACTGAAGGATGAACTCAAAATCCCCTGTCAGAGGGTATTTTTTTAAAAAAAAAAACTTTGCCCCTTCGGGGCTGGAGCAATAGCACAGGGAGTAGGGCATTTGTCTTGCACTCGGCCAACCTGGGTTCAATTCCCAGCATCCCATATGGTCCCCTGAGCACTGCCAGGAGTAATTCCTGAGTGCAGAGCCAGGAGTAACCCCTGTGCATTGCTGGGTGTGACCCAAAAAGCAAAACACAAAAAAACAAAAACCTTTGCCCCTTCTCATTTCTAAATCTCCAGACCCCCGCCACAACCTCTCCTTTACCTTCCTGCTCTCTGCATCCCACCCCCACCCCCACACCACACACACACACACACACACACACACACACACACACACACACACACATACCCTTTAGGATTCAGAAGATAGGAAAAATTAAACAGATTGGTCTAAGGTGTGGAGAGCATGACACCCTCTTCTGGAAGAAGCTGCCCCTTTCCATCCTCTTGGCTCTGATTGGGCTACTTTGGTCCAATCAGAGCCAAGACGATGGAAAGGGCAGGGCCAATGCAATAAGTGTGATCTCTTGCTGAACCATATAGCCCAACAACAAATATCCTATTACAGAAGTTGAGGGTCAGAAAATAAGAAATGGTTTAGGTGGATGGGTCTGGTTCAGGGTTTCTCTTGAGGTTTTACTTCAGTTTTCAGCAATGGTTACAGTCAAGGAAAGGCTTTCTTACTAGACCAGGATATTTTGTTTCCCAGGTGATCTGCTATGATAGTTTGGTGCTGGTTCTTGACAAAAGGCTTCAGTGTCACACAGATTTCACATAGATCTCCCCAAAGAGCTCGTCTGAACCCCCCCCCCCCAGAATGAATCTGCTGAAAAATCCAAGTATGCAGAACCAGTGACTAAAAATTCCAGGCTTCATTGAGTCAGGGATGGGTGACCTCCCCCATCTCCCTGCCCTTCCAGTTTCCTGGCAATCATGCCCAAGAACTGCCTCTGGGTGCCATTCAAGTGCATTAATGGCCATGATTGGACTGGAGCGATAGCACAGAGGGTAGAGCATTTGCTTTACACACAGCCAACCCAGGTCGATTCCTTCATCCCTCTTGGAGAGCCTGGAAAAGTATCAAGAGTGTCCTGCCCGCACGGCAGAGCCTGGCAAGCTACCCATGGCATATTCAATATGCCAAAAACAGTAACAACAAGTCTCATAATGGAGACGTTACTGATGTCCGCTCGAGTAAATTGATGAACAAAGGAAGACAGTGCTACAGTGCTAATGGCCATGATTCAGAGACTCCTAAATGAATTTCAGAAGAGAGCAGCATGCCACAGAGATGTCCCGGAGTGTGTGGCCACTTTTGCGGCCGCATGACACCTACTCATGGAGAGCAATACAAAATAATTTATTTAGCATCTGCCTAAGGGGCAGGCTTGGGTGGTCATGGGAGGGTCCAATGCAATGGTGATGGGAAGGTGCAGTGGTGGTGGGACTGATGTTGAAATATTGAATGTAATCAATTATTGTGTACAATTTATAAAAGATTATTTTTTAAAATAAAAAAAACCACTTCTCTTCTTTCTGAGAAGAGACTTTCTCAGCAGACTACATGCTCCTGGCAACACTATCTGGGACATGCTTCATGTCAGGGAAAACAGAAGCCATCGTTCACCTGAGTTGTTTTGGAAAATGGTATCTGTGTTTCTTTCTGAGAAGTTATGTATTCATTGAATTCGAGTAAACGTTCCTCCAGGTCTGTAAATATCAAGACCTGCTAGAACAAAGCCAACGCTCTTATTAAGGATGCTAAGAGAAAGAGTAAAGAGAGAGAGAGGCTAAGAGACAGGGAAGCAGACAAGTTAGTTCCTTGCCCCTGTAATGCTGCCTCATCAGCAAGCACAGCACCAGAGCCGGCAGCAGTGCTGGAAGCCACAGTAAACATTTGCTTCAGCCTCAGGAACTTGCAGGCTGCATGGAGTGTCTCTGCTTTATTCCGCAGGTGGGGTGACTGGGTCATTCTGCAGACTGACTGGAGGGTTCTCTTCCTCCCCTTGTAAGGGTAAGTCTTAGGCTGAGAGTAGAGGCTCTTTGAAGACCCATTTCATTTAGCCAAAACAGGTTCCAAACTCCAGGATCAAAGGGTGGGAAAATGCACTTCTCTCAAGGGGTGGGAAGAGATACCAGTTCCCAGCACAATTGTCAGGGATCCTTGGTGCGGTACATGGGAATCTCTAATGGAATCTTTCAGAACAGAAGAGAAGCCACAATATTTTGGGGAAAGAAAGTTCCTCGCAGAGAAAACATTTTCTCTCCAACTAAATCTACACAATTACATTGAAAATATTTTTATCAGCATCAAGCGTTCATTTCTGCATGAACAATACTGACACTGGTATTCCCAATGAATGTATTACTGAGCAATGTTTACTTATAGCTTCAAATTCTTGATTTTCTGGAGTTAGGGAAGAACCTAATATTTTATAGCTGTAGATGATGTCTTCCCCGAAGCCACACAAACAGGGTAATAGCATGGAAGTGCACCAAAAGGTGTGTAGAGGGGGCACAGCCAATCCCATTAGCCTTGCATTTTCAGAACTGCATCCTATCCAACTCTGAACTGACTCTCAGTTGATGTCTAGTCGATGGCTGGCTGGACATGGTCTCACTTTGTATGGAACAGTGGAATCCTAGAAGCCTTAGGGGAAAATGGCATTAGGGAAAAATCTCTCCTATGAAGAGAGATTCTGACAAGTTAGTGGATCTTCCTCCAAAGTTAAGGCAACTTTCCATGGTAAAAACATTTTCCTGAAGGATACTGAACACACTTGGTAGCACTGTAGCACTGCAATCCCATTGTTCATCGATTTTCTCAGGCACCAGTAACGTCTCCATTGTGAGACTTATTGTTACTGTTTTGGCATATCGAATATGCCACGGGTATCTTGGTAATTTCATGTAATTCAGCCAATCACATAATCTTAATTGTTCTTTATAGCAATCTTCAGCAGAGACAGGAAATGAGGCGTAAAAGAAAAAGATGGTCCTAAATCACACAAGAGTGAATCTAGACAAGCATTTGATGCATTTTTGCAAGCAGTAGTTATGTTTGCAGAAGCATTTTCATTTGGGGGAGTGATATTTAGTAATTTTGCTTTGGGGGCCACAATTTGCAGTTTACTCAGGGTTTACTCAGGGTTTACTCCTGGTTCTGCACTCAAAAATCACTCCTGGTGGTGCTAAGGGGACCATATGAGGTGGCAGAGATAGAACCAGAGTCAGCTGTGTGCCAGCCTTCCCCGCTGTGCTTGGAAGCCTTCAGAAGCATTTTGAAACTTACTTTGCTATGAGTCCTTCCCATTTGCCTGGCCTAATTGCTCTGTCTCTGTCTCTCCCTGGCCCCATTCCCTTCTGATAGGTTAGCGATCCCTTCATTCTGAGAGTAGGAGTGAGCTGAGTTTCCCCCTCCAGAGCTCCTAATTTGTCAGCTCCCTTCATCTGTAGCCCACTGGGAAGCTAGGTTCCACTAAAATAGACCTAAAGCTTAAGCTCCTGCCTCAGCCCCAAATATATTAAATAATTAACTTCCATCACTTCTCTTGTGTGCTCATCTCTGCCTCCCCCACAATAGCTGGTGGCATTTCCTCTGCAGAAATAGAAAGCAGAAAAGGTCAACTGGCATTGAAATATATTTGTCTTTATTTTTTCAAAGCAGTATGCTAGTGGGGTCCCTTTATTCCTTCCTACCTGGGGCTATTTCCTAACAATTTCCTCGTTTCTTAACCCCTTGGCCAATTTCCAATTGTCATCTTGCAATCTAGTTACTGATCACTACCCATACTCAAGTCATTGACTTGGGTATCTCTCAGACTGGCTGAGAGAGAAAGCATTTTCTCAAGCGAAGCACAAAAATTGCCATTTTATTCTAGTAGTCTTAAATCTTGCACTTCCAGCCTCACTTCCAGAGAACCAAATGAGAGGTAAATGGGAGATTTCCTTTCCATGGCATGAAGCTATGCACTCAAGGTGTGGGGGTGGGACTTCATCTTAGCCCTCCTTTTCTTTCTAAAATGGTACACGGTGATAACAGGACGACAGGATGTTTCCACTCTGCATCTGTCTAGACATCGCAGAGGATCTGAATATGCCAGGGCTGAAGAGATAGTATAGCAGGCAAGGTGTTTATCTTGTATTTGATATCCAGCAACACATATGGTCTCCTGAGCAGTGCTAGGAGTGATTCCTGAGCACAGAGCCAGAAATAAGTATTAACAGGGGAGGCTCAAAAACCCCCCACCCAAAAAAAAAGAAAGAAAGAAAGAAAGAAAGAAAGAAAGAAAGAAAGAAAGAAAGAAAGAATATGCCATCCCCAACTATGCCATTTTGTCATCCGATTAATTTAAATGGAAAGCAATTAACAAACAGGAGATGCACAAGTGAATCCACTGCCTTCTCAACTTCACCTAAAAGCATACATTTTACAGGGTTGATTCCTGGCTCTGGGCTCAGGAGTGCTCCCTAGCAGTGCTCAGAGTTGGACTGAGGTCAGCTACATGCATGGCAAGAGCCTAACTTCCTATACTATCTCTGGCCTGAAAGAACATCCTTAACACTGAAGACAGGATGTTGATGCTGAGATAAACCTGTATAATCTATTCAGATCACTGTGATCTTCAATTACTTCCCCCCACCACCACCATCCCCATACACGTCCCAATCACCATTGCACATTCACTGATCCACTATCTCCCAAACTCAAATCCTTCTCCCTGGTTTTCCCATCACTATCCCACAAATGTACCACTCTTATCAAAATTGTACATAAGCTCCCAGACCTAGCTGCTGCTTTGGAGTGTTCACTTCTTTCTGGAAAGGCCCCATGCCATGTAAAACCCTAGGGTGATTAAAAGCCATTATGATTAGTTTCCTCTTGTGAAATCTGTTTTCCTACTAGTTCAATTTGCAGGTTCCAGTCACACCACAAAAGAGAGTAGAGGAGGTCTTATCTCCTCTAGCCCATATTCTAAAGATCAAGGGTATTGTTCTTTGGGTAGGTTTCATTTACAAAGATGGCAGAGAGCCTTTGTAAATCTAGCTCTTTCCTCTTCTGACCCAGCAAGTCTTTGGGTCCAGAGTCAGAAAAACCATTAGCAAGAAAATTCCGGACCTCTGATGGACCCAGGTACTACTACTACCATGCTCCCACCCCCATCCATTTGAAACCTGATGGGTCATAACAGGAATTCGGAGGTATGGTACAGAAGCTCTTCTGAGGGGTGAGAGCTTCTGCCCTGTCAATATGACAGAGGTAACTCATGGCCACTCCCAAAACCAGTTGGTCACATGACCAGGCTTTCTCTTCTGCCATGGCAACAGGCACAGGTCCTGAAACTTGACACATTCTAGCTGAGATTTCTAAGAAAAACCTCAGACTCCAGCTGCAGGAGTCAAAGAGCAGTTGAGACCTTTTTTTGCCATGTCCCAGACACTTCCCATGGTGGGGAGGGATCTCTGAGACAACACCCCTTCCTAGCCCGGAACATTTCCGCAGCATGCAGGAAGGAGCAGGGAATGGGCACCACTACCTTGGGTGAGCCTTGGTGCTGCCCCCACACCCTTTCACAACAATGCAGACCAAGGCTTCTTTAACATTTTCTGCTCGTGATCCTGGGTAAGACTAAAATAGATAGACACATCAAATATTTGCCCACAGGAAACCATACATTTATTTTAAGAGAAAAAAATTTTGCAAACCCTTTCCACATTCAGTTCATGACCCTAAATATTTTGTAACCCAGTCTCAGCAGCTAGGATGGAGAGAGAACACAGAACAGTGAGGTCCACCAGTCCATGAGCACTGCAGAAGCTGTGGGGTCACGGGTGGGGGAAGGGTTTAGTTCCCAGAAGACAAATGAGACCTCAAGCACAGTTGCCGTCTTCCCTTGTCCTCATAAGCTGACTCTGTCACGACCCCTCAAGTCACTTGCTTGACATCCTCTGCTGATCATCCTCTTTCGAGAGAATTCACGATGAGGGATCCAAGTCTCTGGGTCCTTCTTCCCAGGCCTCATGGATGAATGAAAGATGCAATCACAAGGACACCAAAGTATTGAGTAACAAGGATCTTCGCAATGGATGGAGTGGTCCTTGGCTTACCTGGGCATCACTTTAGACTTTGCAAATTCCCACCTTGCAATTCACCTAGATCTGATAAATTGAGGATGGGCGGCAATATGCTCTTGCCTTTAACATCACTCAGATCAATGCCAATGCTCACATTTGAGAAACTCTGGTCTAAATGACAATGTATGGTGTTGAGGGATGGCCCCACCAGTGATAATCACTGGGCTGCCAAACTCTCTTGATTGCCTCAGTCCTTAGCAAGAGGCAGCACTGGGAGCAATAGGGCATCTGTGAGTTAGATTCATGTGACTCATTTTGTAACAAATGTCTTGGGCTAGTTCATGGGGAGCCTCTCGCCCTTATCATTAGTGAAAAGAGCCAATCAAGTGCGATTCCTAAATGATAAAGCACAGTACCAGATAAGCGGCAGCTAAACCATGTTATATGCTCTAATCATGACATGTATGTCTTATGCTCATTGATATACTGCTGGGTAAGGAAAAGATGAAGTAGGTGATTTCTTTTGTAACCATGGGGGGAAAAATACATTCATCAAGAATTAGATTCCTGGGGCTGGAGCGATAGCACAGCGGGTAGGGCGTTTGCTGACCCGGGTTGGATTCCCAGCATCCCATATGGTCCCCTGAGCACCGCCAGGAGTAATTCCTGAGTGCATGAGCCAGGAGTAACCCCTGTGCATTGTCAGGTGTGACCCAAAAAACAAACAAACAACAAAAAAAAAATCACATTCCTCAATACTTCACGGATGGACTTGGGCACTGAGCGAGAGAAGAACAGCCCTTTTCTGGATGTTTGAATCCTGTTCTCATACATAAGGGATTTCTCCCTGGCTGGAATTACCTCACACGGGAACGGCTGGCTCTGAGGGCAGCATCTCAGCGTGTTAGAGCCCAATGTTGAAGGGCCACTCTATAACACGCAGGCCAGTGAGCCTGTGCTGGGTCTGTCCAACCAGAAACTGCAAAGGGCAGATGACCTCCTCTTCCAGGCCACCAACAGGTGGACTGAAGCTGCTGGGAGCTTTGAGGCTTTGAGAGCACGGGGCAGGACAGCCCAGCTCCATCCACGGCTCAGAGCCAACAACGCTGACTGGTTAAGGAATCCGAGCACAGCAGATGTATTCCCGGCTCTCCAAAGGAGTCAAGGAAGTGAAGGGCAAGACAGCAGTTCCAGCTGGGCAACGACTTCCTGGAAGAGCACCCAGCCAGTGGGTTCTACGGATGTGCGAGGAAAGTGCTCGCTGGAACATGCTTCTTCTGGACAGTTTCTTAGGGCTGCTTCTGGTGTCTGGGCCCTTCTCCCATTGGGATCAGCCCCTGCTCCTCAAAGTAGAGGAGCTGGTCCACTTCGAAACAGTCGCTGGCACGGGGCACCACTTTTTCCAGAGACTCCCGGATCTCTGCCTCGCTGGCCTTCTGCTGCCTGGCCTTCTTGAGGTAACTGTAGACCTCCTCAAACACTTGCGTGCCCAGCTTCTGCATGGCGGATCTGCCACACAAATGAGAGAGAGAGAGAGAGAGAGAGAGAGAGAGAGGAGTTAGAGTTATCTGGTAGACCATACACAAGAAAGCTATTGTTCAGTCAGTAAGACACTAGTGACATTGCATCTCTGGGGCCTAGGAAACAAATGGAAAAAACAAGATGGAATGTCTTCACCTTGAACATTCAGCACTACACCAAATGCTTCTCTTTTTTGTTGTTGTTCTTTTGGGGGAGTGGTGCGGTTGGTGGCACCTAGGAGTGATCAGGAGCTCTGTGATCAGGGGGGTGATCCCTGGTGGTACTTCTCTAGTCCCCAAATCATTCTTTTAAATTTTTAAAAAATTAATTCCCATTGTTAAGTGAAATTGTCGTTTTCTAACATGCTACCATTATCAGGCATACATCATGACAAATCATCACTTTGACAGGTCACCACTAAAAGTCCAATTCAATCTATCCCCGTACAGTGGACCCTTTTACCTGATATACCCATGCCCCTTCCTTTTTTTCTTTTCTTTTGTTTTTGGTTCATACCCACGTGTGCTCATGGCTTATTCCTGGCTCTGAACTCGGATGACTCCTGATGGGCTCAGGGGGACAATATGCGGTGCTGGGGATCAACCCAGGTCGGGTTCATGCAAGTGTCCTTCCCCCCTGTACCATTCTCTGGCTCTCCTTCCCCGTCCTCTGCCTTTTTGACTGGCCATACCAGCATGCTCAATATTTCTGTGACACATTTTCATTTCTACACGAATGAACTTATGTTGTTCATTCCACTCCATGGTCCCTCCCAGCACTACCTGACACTACTCTGTCACTAGTTTGCTTTCACAGTTTGTTTATTTTGTTTTATTTGTTCATTCATGGGTAGTGGTTTCTTCATATACCATACTGTAGGATAACATTGGGTTTGTCCTTTCAGCCTTGCCACAGGGAACTTAGTTTACCTTAGAGCAATGGTCTTTCTGTATGGATACAGGAAGACAGTTAATATTATGCTTTGTAACTTGGGAGATGATTGACTCCAATAATATTTACTCCTGGGCATCTGCTTTCTCGACTCAGTTGCCCTTAGTTCCTAGCACCCCAAAGCAGGGTCCCAATGAGGGACGGAATGGACCCAGGGCAAGTGGTGAGCTACCTGGCATCGAAATGGGCCAGGCCAAAGTGCCACAATACTCAACTATAAGTTGAGAGCATGGTCATAAACAAATGCTGTCATGATCCAAAAGTAACGAAGAGACTAGGACCCTGATGGGGTTAGGAAGACTAACCTGGCCTGAGGACTGTGGTCTGGGAATATATAGTTAATGTCCTCAGGAAGAACCAAACTTTAAGTCTCTTATATCTCTTACTGTGCTCATACAGAATGACATTGCTAGAAATATTAGAAGTAAATTTACTATAACTATTTAAGTGGATTACTAGCTGAGGAAGGAAGAAAGTGACACACCCTTGTTTGGATCCCACCTTTGAGCGGATTTCCTAGTAATCTGGAGTAATCTCCTTAGATGAGATTTTGTTAATCTCCTGAAGAAATGGTCTTACCCTTCTTTGTTGATTTGTTAATGTTCAAACCACCTTTGTGTCACCACCCTATGTAATTTGCTATATAAACTAAGATTGTAAGGGGGGGAAGACACAGAAAGGCAGAGGCAAGACAGAAGGGCAGAGGTAAGACAGAAGCAAGGAGAAGAGACAGAAGCGGAGAGAGAAGATACAGAAGCAAGGGAGAAGACATAGAAGCAGAGACAGAGAGAGGTTGGAAGACAGCAGAGGAGAGACTACAGAGACAGAGATAGAGATACAGACAGAAGAGAGCACAGTGGCACACAAAGAAGTAGAACACAAGGAGGAGCCATCCCAATCCAGTCCATACATGGTGGCTCGAGAGCACTGAATGCAAGCAGAGAGAGAGAGAGAAAGAGAGAGAGAGAGAAAGAGAGAGAGAGAGAAAGAGAGAGAGCGCCGCCCCCAGAACCCAAGAACAACAACAGTACATACCACACACATCATCACCCCCTCCTGCCCGTGTGTGTCTTTGTATTTTTTACACCGTACATGAGTGAAATGAAATGATGTTTGTTATCTCCCTCTGATTTATTCATTCAGCATGATATTCTCTAGATCATTCCATGGTATTGCACATGGCAGGATTCCATTTTTTTTATTGGGGTGAGGGAGGAGGGTATTCGGACCACACCCAACAGTGCTCAGGGGACCATATGTGATGCCAAAAATAGAATTCTGATCAGCTGTGTGTAAAGCAAGTGCTTCACCCACTGTCTCTTCAGCCCAAGGATTCCATCTATATTATAGTGGCGTCAACAAATACTTCTCAGACCTGTGTTCTGAGGCAGGTACCCAGCTCGAAACGAGGGGACAGCTGGCATCATGCAACTTAGGCCAAATTCTGCCTCGTTGCGGGTATACCTGTGAGGAAGCAGTTGGATGGAAAGAAAAAACACAGGACAGTGTCAGGCAGTGCTGGGAGGAACCAGGGAGTGGAAAGAGCAACATAAGAAGCTCATTTGGGTAGGAATTAAGATGTTGTGGAAATACTGCCCATGCTGGTAGGGCCACAGTGGGAGGGGGAAACAGCCTTGGAGTGAGCTAACAGCGAGGGGTCAACAAGGGCACAGGAGGAAGGGATAATAACTGCACTTGCATGCTTGTAAATTCCTGCTCGTCAGATGAAGATACAAAGGCTGAAGGTGTTGACCACAGGCCAACTCTTTGACTATGTCTAGATCCCCTTTATCTTCTTCCGCGCCCTCTGTGTGGCCATGCCTCTATTTCCCTCTATTTCTAGGAAGGAACGCACACACTAAAGACCCAGGGGCAAAGCACGGCATGTTTGGTTCAACCAGTAGCGCACTGACCTTTCTTCCTGAAAGGTCTGTGGGGACTATTTCAAATATTCTAACAATGAAGGCATGTTCAGGCTGCGTCCACTCTTCATTCTTCCCTGTCCTCTGCCTCTCTGTCCTCCTATCACTGTGCCCAGGCTGCTTCTCCTCTTCAATGTGCCACCCAAGGGCATTTTGTAAAACCTGTCCTCATGTTCATGTGGTCTTTGCTTGTGCAGGAAGGGCAGGGTGGGGATAGAGGCCACACTTGGTAGTTCTTCAGGTGGGTGTGATACTTGGGGGGCCATGCAGAGCTGAGGGTGAAACTTGGGTCTCCTCCATGCAAAGTCTGTGCTCGGCTCTTTGAGCCTGTTCCCTGTCCCTCATGGGGTCATTTTAAGGGCCCTATAAGGTTCCTGCCACTCTGCCACACATTCCCGGATAGTTGCATTGTCACCACAGTTTAAGAACTTCGCCTTGTGGTCAAGGGGACTGTTAACTGACATCAGAGTTTCTAGGAGTGGGGCTAAGGCATGGTGGCTCACTCTGGAAACACTCGTTAGTTGCTCCTGATTCTTACATTTCCCCGGTTGCGACGAATTGAGAGAAAATATTCTTTGTAAAAATGGGATTATTGGTTGCAAATGCTCTTATTTTAATTTTTTAATTAAACCTTGAAGATAAGCTTCCCTAGTCTTTATTTCAATGGATTAGGTTAAAAAATATATTTAGCAGGTTTGGGGGGGTGGGTGTTTGTTTTGGGGACACACCTGGCTGTGCTCAGGACTCACTTCTAGTTTTGTGCTTACAGATCACCCCTGGCAGGGCTCAAGGGTATGTAGTACTGGGGATCAAACCCAGGTGGATGTATGCAAAGCAAGAGCCCTGGCTGCTGTACTATCTCTCTGATGCCATCAATTTGGCTTTGGAATTTTTAAAAATATTACTGCTGGTAATATTTTATTAGTCATAGAAACTATGGCTACAAATATCGCTGCTAGTCAGTGATGATGCTAATGCTGATGGTAGCACGGGAGGCATGAACCAGAGCCCTATTTGTGTTGCAGCTCTTATCCTGCCTCACCATCCCACCCTGTACTCTCAAGAACACAAGGACCAGGTCGGTGTTATGGCTGGGAGAACAAGCAATTGATCCAGCTCAGAAGCTAATCATTACAATGCAGGGTCAGAGTGATAGTACAGTGAGTAGGGCGTTTACCTTGCATGCAGCCATACCAGATTCAATCCCTGGCAACCTATAGGGTCCCAGAGCCCACCAGGTGCCACCCCTGAGCACAGAGCCAGGAGTAGACCCTGAACACCATCGTATGTGGCCACAAAACAAAACAAAACAAAAATGTCAATGATTATGATGCAGGAGATAAAATGTTGGAGGCATGGTGTGGCCAAAGCAGGCAAAGACAACTTGGCAGAACACAAGTGCTTCCAGGGAACTGAGATTATGTGCAAGAATGGGTCTCACTGTCAGGATGATCTTGTGTGATCTCCCCCAACGTCCATGTACTCTCTGAGTCTCTTTTGAAAATTGACACTAAAAAAAAAGTTTTAAAAGAAAGAAAAGTAAAGTAAAAAATACTGGCTAACACATGAATCATGAATTGTTTTTACATGTTTTTCTGTTTTCTGATCCCACATCTAGTCTCTTCCCCTTGGCATGTGACCACCTTTGTCCTTACTCAATAAATGTTCATCTGGCCAAAAAACATTTCCAAATGTGGCTCATTTTCAAAAGAGCACAGTTCTCCAGACATCCGATTTGCTAAAATTAATGTGTGCTGTGTCTGATTGAGCCATGGCAATACATTATTTTATTTTAAAGTACTTTGTAAGTTTGAAAAATGCTTTTACTCTCATTATCTCAAGTGATCCTTGTGAATGAGGCCATCCTTGGAGCATTCATCTCCATTTTATAGACAAGGATAAGTAGGCTGACTCAGTCAAGCACAAGACAGCACATAGTTGATGAGGCTTGAACTCAAATTCAGGGGGAACTTCCTGGAACTTTCAGGGTGGGACTTCCTGGAACTTCTGAGCCAGGAGAGATAGCTTGCTCTCAGGGTCCACATCGCCCAGCTAAACATGGGTCTCCTCTTTCTGCCAAGGGCTTACATCAAGTCAGCTTCCAGGCTGCCTCCCAGCCCTCATCCCCTCAGGCACTGCCAGCTTTCTTTGGCTGACATTTACCAAAGCTGGCCAGTCCTATTCACAGCAACTAGCCAGCCCTCTTC
The DNA here is from genome assembly GCF_027595985.1 of Sorex araneus. Taxonomy (NCBI): domain Eukaryota; kingdom Metazoa; phylum Chordata; class Mammalia; order Eulipotyphla; family Soricidae; genus Sorex; species Sorex araneus. The sequence continues at coordinate 14,011,407 of NC_073305.1, forward strand.
CTTCCATAGCCCACATGCCCCATACCCATACATTTCTATACACGATTCATGGGGCCTCTGATTCTGGATGGCTTTATAACCAATAATGACGCCCTCTTTAATTGTTCTCTAATCACCCTGCTCAGTTGCCCTTTCCCTAAATCACCAACCTCATCCACATCACTAACACCATCACCTCTGGTACTGATTTCCCATCTACTCAATAACCTCTTACTGTTCCCACCATACTCCAGCTCTTCTGCTATTTCATGCTCACCTTCAACCCTCGGGCTCTTAGCACCAATGAGGACAACCACCCTTCTGTACCTTCCAGTCTTCACTGCCTGCTTACCCGCAGTTACATTTCATGGTACATTACGATAAACCATGACCTTGCAGGTCATGTAATGCAGTAATGCAGCCACAGGAATATTGTTCAGTGTAAGTTGTGTCAAAATCCGCTGGCAAAGATCTGGTGACTCTACTCTGATAGCCACTCAAACAATAGAACATGCCTACAGGAAACCCCCCAATTTTACCCAGAGGTCTTATTTATAAAATTGATCATCACAGATCAAATGGCCCTGAGCACTGCCCAGGGCTGCTGCTCCCATGCTTCCCTGGTATACTTGTTTTCCACTGCTCAAAATAACGTATATTTTTTTATTTTAAAATGACTTTGTTCTTTCTGAACAGATGGCTCTACCTAGTATTGCGTGAGAAAATAGAAACACATCTGTAACAGGGTCCTCATCTTCCCAGTGTGAAAATGACCCATCTACCTGCTTCAGTGAGCATCACACCTCACTCTGATGTGCCCCCCTTTGCTCTTTCTGGTTTTTTTGCCTTTATTTTTATTTTTTATTTATTTATTTTTAAATTTATTCTTTTATTGAATCACCATGTGGAAATTTACAAAGCTTTCAGGTTTAAGTCCCAGTTATACAATGCTCGAACACCCATCCCTTCACCAGTGCACATATTCCACCACCAAGAACCACAGTATACCTCCCCCCACCCCTCACCTCCCCAGCCCCCCCACTCTGCCTGTGTAACTGATAGTGTGGCCGCTTGACCTCATATCTCTTCATTCTCAGCAATGGAAAACAAATGATCAAATACTTCCTTTTCAACAGGTCCGACTTTAGGGGGGAGAAACTCTTTTGCTCTTTCTGTCCTAACATCATACCACATCACACCATCTGCTTCCCCTTAGCCTCAATGGCCAACTCTCCTCATTTTACCCACTATAGTTAAGGGTGGAGTGATACCACAGCAGGTAGGGTGTTTGCCTTGCATGCAACCAACACGGGTTCGATTCCTCCATTCCTCTTGAGAGCCTGGCAAGCTACCGAGAGTATCCCGCCCGCATGGCAGAGCCTGGCAAGCTCCTCGTGGCATATTCAATATGCCAAAAACAGTAACAACAAGTCTCATAATGGAGACGTTACTGGTGCCCTCTCGAACAAATCAATGAACAACGGGATGACAGTGCTACAGTGCTACAGAAACCGGTAGTCCAGGACTCACTCCCATGTCCCTATGATTTTCTCTAGCTTTATTTTCTGCCTACGTGGTCCCACCTAGCCCCATGGGTCAACAGACTGAGGAGTAACTTCCAGTAACCCCTTCAGCTCAACTCTAGGCAAGTGAATACCTAACCCCCTTGGTAACTCCCACGAGGAGTTTAAAGAGCACCTCTCTCAGCTATAATAGGAGGCCAGAAAAGGAAGTCCCCCTTACCTACTCTCTCCTTTTCAGTGTGTGCTGATTCCAAAATCTTTCCTGGTATAAACTGTGCCAGTCTCTGCCTTATTCTGCAAGCCCAATTATGGGTCTTGATCACCTCAATTCTCTCTCATGATGATTCTGGCAGCCAGTCTTGCTGGGTTCCTCAAACTGTCCTGAGATGAAAACCAACATTTGCATCTTTCCATTTCCAATCTCTCCTGAATTCAATCATGGATCTAGGGAACTAAATGAAGGATCTAGCATCTATAATGAATAGGGAACCCCAAATAGCCCTCTCTTCCTGTGGTTTCCTAAGGGGATTTGATTGTACCCACATGGGCCTGGGCTAAACTCCGGGAGTTTAAAAATTTAAAAATCTTTCATTATTGGGTCTGACACTATGGCAAGGCTCACTGGCTGTCTCTAAAAGCCCTCAAGTTCTGTTCTTAGCACAGGCAAACTGGTGACAAGTGCCAAGGTGTTGAATTATAATTCTAGGCATTTTAAGAAGTAACACTGGTTTTTCCTTGCTCCCCATGCAGGGATCTTAGGTTTATTAAGCTACACTCATCATAGTGCTCTTGAGGTATACCTAATTTCCATCAGCTACTCCTAATCCTCTGTGACTATCTTTAACCTCTCCTTTGTGCTCTTCTTCCCCTATCTGTTAATCACAAATATTTCCAAATCAGACCCTGTAATCTCTAAGTCTTCTTAGGGCTCTGTATTTTGTATATGTAAGTGAAATATTGCTTTTATTTTTTTTATGTCCTTTGCATAGTTTGTTTTAGATCCATGTCCTTTTTGAATAGACACAGGAAGACAGTGAATGCTATGCTTTTGTAACTTGGGAGTTAATTGACTATGAATAATATTTACTCCTGGGCATCCATTTTATTTACTTGACTTAAGCTTCAATTGCCCTTAGTTTCTAACACCCCAAAGTGGGGGGATCCCAGCAAAGGACTTGGACAGACCCAGGGAAAGCCATAAGCCACCTGGCATCAAAAAGGGACAGGCTAAGAGCCATAAGAAGAATAATAAGTTAAGAACACAGTCATGCCATAACCCAAGAAGAAGTAATTGAATAAGGACTCTGCTGGAGGTAGGAAAGACTAATCAGACCTGAGCACTGTAGTCTGGGATATATAGCGAGATGTGCCCAGGAAGAGCCTCCCCTTTAAGTTTAATATAACTCTTACTGTGTTCACACGAAATGACTAGAAATATTATGAAGAAGTAAATTTAATATGATTGTTTAAATGGATTACTAGCAAAGAAAAGGAGAAATCATTACACCCTTAGATGGAATCCCACCCTTCATCAGATATCCTAGTCATCTAGAGTGCTTAGATGAGATTTTGTCCTAGAGTAAATCCCCTAGAAGAACTTCCCCTGAAGGAAGGGCTTTACATTTGTTCATTGTTATGATAATGTTCAACCACACCTATGAGTAATTGCTACCACTAACCCTTCCTGTAACATCTCCATCTCCATTGGTTACCAGTGCCCGCTTGAACAAATCAATGAGCAACAGGATGACAGTGACAGTGATAACGCTTCATGTGTTCTAATTAGCACATGTGTGACAGTAGAGAGGAGCCCTGAGCCTAGAACAGCCCCAGGCTGGCAACAGGTACTTAGGAAACACTTGCAGAATGAATGAATGACCCATGCAACCATGAGAAGAACAAAACACTGAAAGTTTACAGTTGGTACAAACCAGGTAAGGCTGATGGGGGAGCCACAGTGCAGCCACTTCGGGCCATAGTAGTGGGAGGGAAGCCAGGAAGAACCAGCAGAGGGAATGACCAGCACGCTATTTTGGCAGGTGAGTGGGAGTGTGAAGAAAGTGGACAGCACACGAGGATAATGTCAGTATATCTTAGAAATTAACTGAGTCAAATCACTCATAGATGCTGGTGGGCATTACCTACCAGTTGTCCTCTGAAGCCATGATGTCCAGCAGGAAGTTCTCTTTCCCTCTGTGCCAGGGTCAATTCTGAGCCTCTTCTATCAGCCCATTTGAGCCACCGACTATGCCAGGGATTGATGTGCCAACTCCCATTGTTCAAGACATATGAGAGGATTCCCATCACCCGCCCACTGCCAACCACATTATTTTTACCTGGTGGAGCTATGATTTGAACTCTAGTAGTTTCACCCCAGCACTCACTCCTTAGAGGATCCTTTTTATTATCATGATACGGACATGAAGTTCAAGTCTTTGCTCTACCTTTCCAGGACTGTGTGATTTGGACCAGTTACTTAACCTCTCTGAGCACTGGATTTTTCATATTTAAAGGTTTTTCATATTTAACACACACACACACAGACACACACCCCTTAGCAGTCTGTCACCAATAAGCACTTGAGAATCGTTGTTTTACTTTCATGCATATTACTCGTTACTCTTTCTTTCTCAAAGGTAAACTTCATGGTAATCCTATTTTAGTCTGTAACTGGAAGCTTCCAGTAATTTTGTAATTTGGCAGTTGGATAAGTCACTATTCTGTTTCTTTAATTTCTGGCCTCTGGAGAAAAAAAAAGAAAGCTGCAACCAGCAGACTGATCGCATAGTGTGTTATTTATCTTTTAAGTAAATAGCCATAAAACCCTAGTTTTAGTAGAAAGCATCAAGAGAACACCTAGATTATTCTTCAGGCATACTTTAAGGGAACCTCGGAATAATTACAGAAGTTCTGGCCTCTTATCTCCAGGCCAGATATTTCTAGTGGCTTGGGGGTGGTGTAGGGGGGCGGGTAGAGGCAGAGGCAGACAGGTAGAGTGCTGAGTGAGGCTGTAGCCCACCGGGCCCTTCGGTTAAAAGTGCTGCCCTCTGCTCTCCGTGCCTTGGGAGCGGGCAGCTCGGGAGTGTGATTGTAAGCTGGGTAACCTGTGGCAGCTGACCGTGTCTCCAAAGGTTTTTTCATTTGTAATCTAGGGCCCACCCACCATTCCCAGGTTCTCAATCACAGAAAACAGTGAGGAAGAAACTCAATTAAAAATGGGGGGGAGGGGCGGAGGGATGGCACAGCGGGCAGGGCATTTGCCTTGCACGCGGCCGACCCAGGTTCGATCCCCAGCATCCTATATGGTACTCCAAGCACCGCCAGGAGTAATTCCTGAGTGCAAAGCTAGGAGTAACCCCTGAACATCGCTGGGTGTGACCCAAAAAGCAAAAACAAACAAACAAACAAAAAACACCCAGTTGACTGTAAGTTTACACTAAAAGGCTGACTAAACAACCCAAAATAGAAAGGAAATTTCAGGGGGTGGGTAGCTACTTAATGAGACAAATAGGTTGTAAGAAAATTAAAAAAGTATGATTGGTACAAAGAATGCCACGGGGTAAAGAAACCAATGCAATTCACAAGAAGGAAATTAGAATTCTGAACCAGTATGCCTTGAAAAATGTTGGATCAAAGTACCTAAAGCATGGCAGAAAGAAAACTGTTAGCAATATCCTGACAATGCAGGATTTCAATGCACTTTATTCTGTTATTGAAGGGTCAGACTTGAAAGATTGATAATGATATTAATAAATGGTCTGAGTACACTCCATTGGCTTGCTTTAAGAGATATAAACAGACATTAATGGAATGCACTCCCTCGTGGTTAGAGAACTCATATTCTTCCCAGATTGTCAGCTCATGGTTACAAACCCCAATCTTCTGTGGGACAAGTCAAATCTCGCACATTTCAAAGAACTGTCCTTACACAAAATCTAGTTACCTAATCATAACATAATTGCTGGAAATCTGTAACAAAATCATGCCATATCGCTGCACTTAGAAATTTACTTAATCTGAATAAATTGCAAGTCATGAAGGAAGCAGGCCAGCCATAAACAAACTCATTTGAAGACCCAAAGCAAAGTAAGAGGTGATATTGGGAGCAAATTTATTCCAACACTCACGAAACACGTGGTGATATTTCTGCAATGGTGCATTCAAGTATTTTAGGAGTCAGGAAAGAGAAAATTCTATTTCAGAAGTCTTTCCTGCTGTTATCCAGGATTGGAGATGGGAAGGAAAACTTCCTATGCTATTTAAATTTAAGAAAAGTTTTGATTATTTAGAGGTAGGGAAGAGGGAGAAAGATAGAGAGAGAAAGAGAGAGGGAGAGAGAGCACGTGAAAGAGAGCGCACACAAGAGAAAGTGAGAGAGATACAGAGAGAGAGAGAGAGAGAGAGAGAGAGAGAGAGAGAGAGGCATTGAGGGAAAGATGGTGCTACCCTTTCAGTGCTTATCTCAGAACAGGAACCTGCAGTCTTAAACGACAAGAACTTTTCCTTTTCTTCTTTTTCAATTATTTTCTCCTATTAAATTCATGACCTCAAAGGGACCAACTAGGTCATGGCCTAAGGGAGAACCAATGGGTTGGAGTAAAGATCTTAACTCAGACATACCCTATGAGCAGGAACTGCTTTTGCAAAGACTGAAAATGAGAGTTTGGTGAGATGGCTTAGCTGGCTGAGGTCAAGTTTTGCATGTGGGAGGCCCAGATTCCATCCCTGACACCACATGGTCCCTGGAGTACCATCCAGCACAGAGCTGGCAGTAGCCCCTACCCACCACTGGGTGACACATTACAAGACTGAATTTGCAAAGAACAACAAGTGGAACAACACACCCTTTTATTGTCACTTGCCTTGGGCCTTCAGTCTTCTTTGTAGGGTAAACTGTTCATAGATCAATCTAACATCCAGTCACAATGGCATATCACTTGTGTATGTTTTCAAAATCTTGTCTCCAAATGGCACAAATGGTAAGTGAACAACAAGAGTAATTACATATCTAAATATTGGCACAATAACAAAATGTGGTAGGGCATTTGCCTTGCACGCGGCTGACCCAGGTTCAATTGCTTCGCCCCTCTCGGAGAGCCTGGCAAGCTACTGAGAGTATCTTGCCCGCATGGCAGAGCCTGGAAAGCTACCCGTGGTGTATTCAATATGCCAAAAACAGTAACAAATAAGTCTCACAATGGAGACATTACTGGTGCCCACTTGAGCAAATCTATGAGCAATGGGATGGCACTGACAGTGACAGTGACAGTATCGGCAATTCAGGAGACCAGGAGCTGACCGGTGTCAGTTCTCTTGGTCCTATGTACACTGCAAGCATTTTGTTCTGTTTGCTGGCTATGGTATCATTGTAGAGCTGGTGGCGAAAAAAGATTTCATTTATTCTTAAAAATGGGAAGGGGGGATGGAGAGATAGTACAAGGGTTAAGGCATTTTCCTAAGTCTCCCAATCCCCACACAACTGAATTAGAAACTTTAAAAATGGAAGCAACATCTCACTGTAACATCATAGAACTTTCAGACGTACACCACGGGAAAGCAACTTCTGTGTGTAGCCCTTTAAGTCCAACCCTGGAAGTCTAATACCAACAAGATGTAGCTTAGCCTTCGATACTAAAGCATGAGCTGTGCTGTGCTGAGCCTGTTTCTAATCTCTGCCAACAATTGTGAGGCCTCTTCTGGACCCTCCCAACTGGATCACACATGGGTGTTAGAAAATCTGGTGGGGAGTCTAATGCCAGGAGCGCTCCTGTCTCAAACTCCTGGCTCAAGGAAACAAGCGCAGCAAATAAAGTGGAAGTGCCCTGGGATTCACAAGGGATCCCTGTGGTTCAACATCTCCAAGCAGGTGAAAAGTGCTCTCGCTGTAGACATGAGCATACAACCCCTTAGAAACACATGAAGTTGAGGCTGGAGTGATAGCACAATGGGTAGGGTGTTTGCCTTGTAAGCTGTCCAACCAGGGTTCGATTCCCAGCATCCCATATGGTCCCCTGAGCACCTCGAGGAGTTGCAGAGCCAGGAGTAACCCTTGAGCATCGCTGGGTGTAACCCAACAAGCAAAAAAAAAAAAAGTGAAGTTCTTTTGTGATATTGCACCTTACCTAAGAGGCAACGGAACTTAGGATTTCTAATTATTATTTTTTAAATATCTTTGCTCAAAATTTCTATTATGTATGCCCTGTAAATCCACAACTCACTGGCTTTCCCTGGTGCCCCTCATTACTATTCGTTCTCCTCATTGACTTTTCTTGGTGCCCCCTCATTATAATTCCTTCTCCTCATTGGCCTTCCCCAGTGCCACTCATTACTATTCCTCCTTCTGCTGCTTCTGAAATGCTCCCACCCCCTCCCACTGCTGCTCAGGAAGCTGCTGCCTGTGGTCTCCCACACGTCATCTTGTATTCCTTCTGTTTTAAACTACACAACGAAAACCCCCATGGGAAACAGTGCTTTTATAGACACAGCTCCCACACTGTCATTATCTTCAGATTGATTTACTGTCACTTGTAACCAATTGTTCATAATAGCTCCAAGACAGACATTTTGTACAAAGAAAATACAATCCAGAGAGACATGACTTATTTGAAAATCAGAGATAAGGATATCGGGTTTATTTATTTATTTATTTATTTATATATTTATTTAGCCCTGTAAGGGGAGTCCATCAACCTTGGGCTCTAGCAAATGCACCCTGGCCTGGGTCCATCCAGTGTGACGAGCAGATGTATGAAATAATTAGAAAATACATCAATTTCCTAGCTTTAACTCTGTTCTGGAAACCCCACTAACCAGTGCATCATGAAACACAGATCCCAGGATGAAGTTCCCCTGTAGGTTAAATTCCAATGGTGCTTCCTATGATCAATTGAAGGCCCAATTTTTAGTTTTTGAAAGTCCGTTTCACCCTGGCCTGGCTGAAATGGAATCAAATATCAAAAGATAAACCAAATTTCCTTACAAAAACACAATAAGAAGAAACTGGACTGGCAAAGGAAGAGGGGGTAAATAAGAAAAAAAGAGATTAGAGCAGAAAAATGCTTAGAAGAATTTTTTGGAATTGGGGCTGGAGTGACAGTACAGTGGGATAGGCATTTGCCTTGCTGCAACCAACATAGGTTCGATCCCCGGCACCCCATATGGTCCCCCAAGCACCACCACGAGGAATTCCTGAATGCAAAGTCAAGAGTAACCCTTGACCATCACCAGGTATGCCTCCCGCAAATATACAAAAAACAAAATGAAAAGCCCCAGAGAATTAGTTACAGCAATTTCTCAGAAGTATTAACGTGATTGGAAAATCATGCTGGTGGGTTTTGGGGAGGAAAGTAAATTTGAAGAGTGGTCTTTGATTCAGTGAAATTCCCTAAGTCTGAACTCCTTCACTAAGCATTAGCTGAGCTCCCAGAGGTCCTGTGCTTCAGACATCTGTCCTTGCCGGCTCAGCTGGAAGGGTCCACCTTTGAGACCTCAACAAGCAACTCCTCATAATTCTCCATCCACGTCCAGCTCATGACCCCAACTGTCCCTGATGTACTTACAGCTGTGTTCCATCTCACTCACTGTTGCATCATGAACAAAGCTTTTCTTGCCTTTTTAAGTCTGTCCAGTAAAATTTTTCTTGATGGATTCACCTTTTCCTTTCTTTTTTTTTTTTTGGTTTGTTTGTTTCTCGGTCACACCTGGTTGTGCACTGGGATTTCTCCTGGCTCTGTACTCAGGAATCACTCCTGGTAGGGACCCAGGGGACCATAAGGGTTGCTGGGGATTGAACCCAGGTCAGCTGCATGCAAGGCAAATGCCCTGCCCGCTGTACCATTGATCTGGCTCCTGGACTCACATTGCAATGCCATACGGTCACTGCATTTCTCTCTGAAAAACCACTATTAATTCTACTGGCCTGATTTTGGGTCACTTGATACATCGAGTACGCACTCAACACTGGCACCCACAACCAGCAGTGCCGCTACCCCCTGTCAGAGTGTCCTAGATGGGATCAGATTCTATACTCACCCACACAGAGAATGAAACCAATGGCCTAGAGACCCTCAAATACCAGTGGACCAGCTGGACCTCAAACCAGTGCCAGAGAGTTTTGACTCCCAAGGCCTAGTTACATGGGATTTATATCACTTCATATCCAAATTAAAATTTCTCCATTGATGAAAGATGATTTTCTTACCTGTTCTCTCAAACACTGCCTTTATAAAACTTCTCGTCTGATGACTACAGATGGGTTTATCCCTGCACAACTTACAAGGCAGGAGTGCGCCATGCATGCCAGAGAAAGAGGGCAGGAGGGAGAGGGGGAGCTGAGAGGGAGACAGAGAGACCAGGAAGGCCAGTGTGGTGCTGGTTGTTTTCCTGAGGAAAAAGCTGAGACTAGGATCAATAGTTCATTCCCTGGTGAGCCGCATTCAAGGGCTGACAAAGATCTGCACAATAGTCATTGAAGCTGAGACCTGCTCAGGAAGGTGGGGACAAATCAAGACTGAGCTGTGTCTGAATTATTATTTTTTCCTTGAGGTTCATATGCAGCAGTGCTCAGGGCTTCCATCTGGCTCTTTGCTCAGAGATCCAACTAGGTGCCAGGGATCGAACTAGGGTCACCAAGTGCAAAGCAAGCACCTTAAGCCCCTTTACTATCTCTCTGGCCCCGAGCAGTGCTTTTGTGTCTACCACAGGGCTAGGGTAGGAGGAGCCCATCTAAAGCCTTGGCCTCTGTAGATAGTAGATATTTTCTACTCACCTGAAAATATCTGTAAAAGACCCCGATTCTGCAGAGCTTCCCTAGGTTTGCGGGTGAGGTGAGGACTGCAAAATCAGACACTGGCATCTCCAGCAGGATGGTGTGGGGCGGCGGGGTGGAGGGAAAGGGAACTGGATCAGATCTACCCTCCAAAGGACTCTAAGCCTTAGTGGCTAAGCCCATCTGACCGATAGCAAGGTACCAATGAGAAGAGAGCAATACCATGCATGGAGGCTGGAGTCCCTTGGCTCCAGTGTCCTGGAGGTGACATGCAGGATCAAACTTGATTTAGGAACTGAGGCCATGGAAGGGATGTTCTACCAAACCTCAGCACTCTCAGCAAGATGCTGACCACAGGCTTTTAGCTTCCACCCCAGCTACTAAAGCAGAGCCTGAGTCCAACAAGGTCCCAAGACTGCTTGCTGGAACTGGGGATGACACTTCCAGCCGTAGGAGTCTGAAAAGCCACTCCAAGCTCCAAATTAGCCTTGGACAGGTAGTTCTGATGCTTTTATGCGTACAGGTCAACTGTTCAAGCTGATACATCTGTTCCCATCCAGCACCCTCTGCTGCATTGCTGAGTTTACTTGTTTTCCCACAGGAGTTAAGCTATGATAAGAGACTGTCAGATCTCGGAGGTAAGACACTTACTTTGCATGAGGCTATGTCAGTCATGACCCTGGTTCAAATGCCTGGCAATAAATATCAAAGGTCAGGCCAGAGAAAAATGGCAGGGGTTACAGCTGATGTGCATGCAAACTCCATTTGATCCCTGGCACCACATATAGCCCCCTAAGTGCCACCAGGAGTGATTCTGAGCACAGAAGTAAACACGGAGCAATCCCAGATGTGGCCTAAAATACAATAAACAAATAAAATAAATATTACAGGTCCGAGCCGGACACATAATGCGATTCAGAGAGGATCGCTGGACTAGAGCTGTTACTGACGGGATTCCACGGGAGGTCAAAAGACCACGTGGCCGCCCACCAATGAGATGATCAGACCAGACTTCTTCGTCAAAACCCTGAATGAATGATTTGAGGCTCTTCCTGTTCCTGGAGTAAGAAATATCATTGGGCTACACTCACATGCGACAGGGACAAATGGGGATGTTACTGGCGCCCGCTCAAGCAAATCGAAGATCAACGGGATGACAAGTGATACAAGTGAAATATTACAGGTAATATTCTCCAAACGAATCATTATAATAAAATGTCATATTCTATTAACTAGTTAGTAAAATACATTTACCTTAGGGGAAAAAACCTAAAATTGGAACTTTTCAAAAAAAGAAAGCAAGTTAAAGTAAAAATTTATGTCAGCTTTATACGTTGGAAAAATCTGAAAACAAACTAGAAAAGCAGGAGTTGGATGTTGCATTATTAGAACATACTGGAGCTTGGCCTTTGCAGACAGGCCCAATGCTAAAGAGTTTGCAGTAGCTGTCTGCGCCTTCCGTGGTCACTGCTTCCCTCTGCACGGGGACCCAAAGTGCCTCTGCCACTTCTTGGGGCCCAGAGGAAGGTCCTTCCAGGAGGCATCACATTCCCACAAAGCCAGGGCCAAACACAGTGTCTACCCAGGAACAGGGCTACCTTTGTATTTAATTCTTTCTTGACCTTGGTTTCTTTGCCACTCATCCTTGTAAACCAAGCAAGTACAATGGTTAGTTTCAGACTTCTTTAGTTGCAATGCGTAGGAACATTTTCTCCTGATCCAAGGCAGATAGGATTTGTGTGGGAACCCTGAGATTTCCCCTCAGCTTAAGGACAAAGGGATAGGAAGATCCCCCATAACATTCAGGCAGGCACATGCCACTCACTGCACCTGCACACACACACACACACTACATCCTATCAAGAGCTCATGCTTGCAGCTTTAAGAAATTAATGTATTACAAGCAATATAAAATAAATTAGAGGGCCTGCTATGGGAGTAGTCTTTTTTTTTTAATGAATCACCATGATATGGGGGCAGTCTTAAGGGCTGGTTGTGAAAATTGGAAACCAGGTGGAGGTGTAGTGGTGGTGGGATTGGTGGTGGAATATTGAATGCCTGTAGCAAATCATCGTGAGGAACTCTGTAAACCAGTGTTCATATAAAGTGTCACTGTCACTGTCATCCTGTTACTCAATCGATTTGCTCGATCAGGCACCAGTAACGTCTCCATTGTGAGACTTGTTGTTACTGTTTTTGGCATATCGAATACACCACGGGTAGCTTGTCAGGCTCTGCAGTGCGGGCTAGATACTCTTGGTAGCTTGCCGGGCTCTCCAAGAGGGGCAGAGGAATTGAACCCAGGTCAGCTGCATGCAAGGCAAATGCCCTACTGCTGTGCTATCGCTCCAGCCAATATAAAGCGTAGGGGGGAAAAGTTATATATGTTGGCCTTACCTATTGCATGTAAACTCCAAAATATATTATTAACACGGAATTGCTTTGAAAGTTTCACTGATGACAGGTGAGATTACCATTACGAGATCCAAGTATAAAATGAAATTTAATATACTTTAGATTCCATAGTTGAAAACTTGTATATGTAAATGAGAATAGGCAATTTACTATATCGTATTAAGTGGTTTTAAATGTTCTTATTATTTAGGTCAAAATCATATAGTAATCACTAACTGACTCTTACTGATTTATTTTTCTGATCATTGCCAGTTCTTAAAATTTTGTTGCAATAAGCAATATAAAGTAAATATAAAGTAAATATAATATATTTATAATATAAATTTATATATAATATTTCTATATTTATATATAATATAAATTATATTTATAATATAAAGTAAATCTGTTAAGTGCCTAAGGGGGGAGGTAGGGATTGGGAGGGAAACTGGGGACACTGGTGGAGGGAAGGTCACACTGGTGGCGTTGGAGCACTAAACACTTGAAACAACTGTATAATGAACAACTTTGCAAATCACAGTGTTTAACAAAATTAATTTAAAAGTAAGAAATTACTTTAAGATGTGTTATTTTCAAATGATAATCAAAAGGAGGTTGTGGAGCCACATATCTGAATTTTGTCACTTGGGGCTATTGAATGTACTCCTTTTTGTGGGGTGGGGGGACATCTCACCTAAACATGCTCAGGGGTACTCATCCAAGAATTCTTCCTGGTAGTGCTCAGGTGACTATACGGGATGCCGGGGATTGAACCAGGGTTAGTCATGGGAAAAGCAAGTGCCCTACTTGCTGCACTATCTTTCTGGCCCCAGAGCGTACACCTTGTGTCAAAGAGCTAGGAAGGGTGTTTAGGTTTAACATAACTGGTACAGGAGGCCGGAGATAGGGCACAGTGGTGATGAGGGGATAAGGCATTTGCTGTGCGTGTGACCAGTGATGTGGTTTGATCGCCAGCACCACCAGGAGTGGTCTCTGAGCACAGAGCCAGGAGTAAGCCCTGCTGGGCGAGGCCCAACCCCACTCTCCAGCCCTAAATAAAAAAGGTGAAAAGAAACCAGCTTCCTCTTACGCCCGTGGAGATGTACAGGCTTAGCTTAATAAGTGACAGATACAGAGTAAGGCTACATGAGAAGCTTTCTAATATGCTTGTATTCACTTTAAATTTTGCTCTAATTAGAAATCATTAAAAAATACGATGATTAGCAATTAGGTTGTTTTTGTGCTTGATTCATGCTTTCATTTGCATGAAAAAGTTCTATTCGAGGAGAAAATCAGAGAGGCATAATGTGTCTTTCCATTTTTAAAGAATTAGGCTGTTAGGAGCGGATGTTTATAATAACCACAAAACAGCTGTCTACTTGACGTACAGAAAACAAACAGCTTTTTTGAGTGTTTACATGGACACATACAGGCAGCCAAGTCCATCTTTCTGTCCCTGGAATGACTATTTAAGGGACATGCGAATCTGTAGGCTGTGGAGAGGTGTGTCCTGTGACAAGTCAATACAACACAACGTGTGTGTTGAGGGGAGTGGGGCTCACCTGCCTGATAGTAAGCTACATTCTCAAATTCTGCCTTTTGCATGGATCTGGGGTGCTGGGTCCAGATCTGAGCTTTGCACAGGGCTCCAGGGAAGGCTTCCCCTCATGGGGTGCTGGAAGGAGCCTGGAAAGCCAAGGAGGCCGGGGACACGCCCTGGGGGTCCTGGTCGGTTGGCGGTCTCTCCAACACACTCAGCGCCAGACTCAGTGACCACCCCAGAGACTCTGGCCTGAAATAAGCAGCAGCCCCTCTCGGCCTCAAAGCTTTCTGGTCCCGACCTCCTTCTCCTTTTATTCTTCTGCCCTCGGCGGCAACTGCTTCCCAGGGCTCCTATTCCATGACATCCCAGTCTTGTCTCGCGCGGAGCTTTAGTTCCTAGTTAATAACTCTCTGTTGTATGATCGCCATTAAAAGAACCAGAGAGATGAAAGATTCTGCCCATAGATAAGCAGAGCAAGGCCGGGCAAGGTTCCTCTGCAGAACAGACCGTTTTCCAACTAAACAGGGTTTTCTTATAGGAGCTCTTGTGCCTTTTGACACTGAATCGGCTCTGAGCTCCTCTAGGTCCGCTCTGGGTGGTCTGGCTACCTTCTGTGCTTTTCTGTACCTACCTGGTAATTTGAACAGATTCTTGCATTTTCCTAAGATAAATTAAGCCAACATGTTCTTTGAAATAAATAAGTTCAAAATTCTTCCTGACTTGACTGCCTTCTACTGAAACAGTAAATCCCAAAGACAAGCCCATGGTTTGTTGCTTCTGCTAAGTTGTCAGCTTCTCCATGCGCCTTACTGACTTGCTGTATAAACGGTATTCAGAACTCTGCACCTCAATGGTAATCTTTTCAGTTTTGGGTGAGAGTGTTCCCACTGAACTGGTCAACACTAACTGCACTAGGAAGTTCGTGAGGCTTCCCACTCTTGTATAAAAGCATCCAGTTCCCCTCAGAGTAGCGGACGGCTTCTTTGTGACCAAGGAGCTGGCACATGAAATACAGCAAGAAAAGTCTCCTCCACAAATGCTGGGATCTCATGCCACACACTCAAGTTAACTGTCTCATACTGTACACTAAAGTAAATGAAAGACTTCCAGATTCAACAAGAATCCAAAAAAAAAACAAACCCAAAACCCACATATATACATATATATGTACACACACACACATATACATTGAGGAAAATGGAGACAGAACCCTCCAGAATATGGAACTCAGGGGCTGGAGCAATATCACAGCGGGTAGGGCGTTTGCCTTGCATGTGGCCGATCCAGGTTCTATTCCCAGCATCCCATATGGTCCCCTGAGAACCGCCAGGGGTGATTCCTGAGTGCAGAGCCAGGAGTAACCTCTGTGCATTGCCGGATGTGACCCAAAAAGCAAAAAAAAGAAAAAAGAATATGGAACTCAGAGGGCTCATCAATGGTTTCATTCCATTGGCAATGACAACAAAAACAAAGCAAATGGTTATAGATCTGCAATGCTTTATCTTATAGTGATTCAATTAAAACAAAAAAATTTTTTTAAAAGCAAATGGGACTACATCACATAAAAGATCTGCTTGGCAAAAGAAATTCGGGCTGGAATGTTTGCATACATGAGAGAAAGAGCTAATATCCAAAGCACATAAAGCAGACACAAAACTCAACAACAACAAAACCAATAACCTCATCAAAATATGGGGAGAGGGAGCATTCAACAGCCTGCACAGCATCATGCCCAAGTTTTACTGTGCTACTGTGACATGCACCCCACCCATGACTGTCCATCTGTGAGAAAGACTCACTGCAGTGTCAGGAAACACAAAGAGGATGTGAAAGGCTATTATCAGAAATGGATGGAGGGGCAGGACCAGAGCCTGACTGAGAACTGCTGCATTTCAACAAGGCCAGATTCCTCTGACTCCATTCTCTACTCCTCCTCCTGCAGGGGTGATGGTCCCATCTCCACCCAGTCTCCCGGGGTCCTCCTTGCCCTGGGATGATGTCAGTGGGGGGCGCTCCCATGATGACAATTATGATGGGCCCTCCTCCTTCTGGGATGATGCTAGTGGGACCTGTTCCATGAGGCTGTCAGTGGGAGGCCATATGCTAGTGAGGCCTGGGCCTCCAGTGATGAGATCCCTGCCAGTCCCATGATGGTGCCTATTCAGCCTGGAATGACTCAACTAGACAGAGAAGGAGAGAGGGAGCTGATATCTCTCTTTATTAACTTCCTCTTACTTGTTCTTCATCACCAGGAGATCTTGGTGTTGTGACTCTGGGCGTTCTCCAGCAGTTTTAGAGAGAGATTTGGCCCCCTTCCATCAGAGAGAGGAAAGTTTTGGAGGGGGAAATAGTAAATGGTACCAAAAAAAGCAATTTTCATTTGTATTGCAAAATGTGGAAATAACGTTGTCAACTTTAGTTTATATATATAGAAAGAGAGAGAGAAAGAGAGAGAGGGAGAGAGGAGACAGAGAGGAGATGAATAAGCACTTCCTGCAAGAGGCATAAAGAGGCATATGGATGACCACCAGGCATATGGAAAACTGTTCATTGTCTCTTATTATCTGGGAAAAGCAAGCTGAAGAAATAATGAGATCTCGGGGCCGGAGCGATAGCACAGCGGGTAGGGCGTTTGCCTTGCACGCGGCCGACCCGGGTTCGATCCCCGGCATCCCATATGGTCCCCCAAGCATCGCCAGGAGTAATTCCTGAGTGCAAAGCCAGGAGTAACCCCTGAGCATCGCTGGGTGTGACCCAAAAAGCAAAAAAAAAAAAAATGAGATCTCAACCCATCCCAGTGAGACTAGTATATATCAGGAAGACTGGAAATAAAAAGTTTGCAGGGATGTGGTGAAAAAGAAACCCTCTTTCCATTGTTATCTGGTTCTGCCTTTGTGAAAAAATAGTATGGCAATTTATCAAAACATATTTTTTAACTTTTTTACTTTCAATTTTTACTTTTTACACCTAGGAGTAAAGAGAAGTCCCAGGTTACCTGGGACTTAACCTGGTTATTATATCTCCTGGCACTTACTTCCAAAACCTAAAAGCATCAATTTAAAAAAGAAACATGCACAGCTACGCACACACATTTATTGACTGCTGAATGTTCACTGCAATAGCCAAAGTATGGGAACAACCACAGATGAAAGTCCAACAACAGATGAATGGATGATAAAGAAGCTATGCTTCACATAATGGAATACTATGCAGCTGCAAAAAAGGACAGAATTACTATTTTCTGCAACTTGGAAGTGGGGGGTATTGTGTTAAGCTAAATAGGCCAGTGGTAGATGACAAATACTCAGTGATATCATTCATCTCTGGTATACAGACAGAAAAACAAGGGAATAGACAGTATTGAGTGATGACAAACTCTTAGCCCTTGACTAAAAATCTGAGGTTTCCAAGAGATGATGGGAAGGATAGTGGGGAGTAGGAGGAGAAAGGAAACTAGAGGGACCATAGGACAGTAGTGGAGGGTCTTGGTCACTTTGGTGATGGTGAAGTACAATAACTGTGTACACCAAAGCTATAAACATCAATATCAGATGACTATGCTACATAAACTATAATAATAAAAAATAATACTTTTTAAAAATCATCCATTTCCCTAAACTTTTTTGGTGGGGAGGATTATATACCCAGAAGTGCTTGAGGTCTCTTCCGGTGGTATGCAGGAAAACACACGGTATTGGGTATTGAACCCAGGCCTTCTACATGCAATGCATCATATATGCCAGCCTTTGGCTGCCATCCAGACTCCTAGACCCTTTCCTAAACATTCTTCACTCATCTAGTCAGCCAATGCTACGGTGTACTTCTGCAGACCTTTCTGCATCTGATCCCAAGTTTTCAATAATGCCCCCCCCTTCCCCTGAGAGAAGGCAACATCATCTTCTCCTTGCTGGAGCAGGAAAGGGAAGACCAGAGCTGGTGAGTCATGGAGGAAACCTGAGCATCTCTGGCTTCTAAATCCCCACAGCTGACAGAGTTCTGAGCACACTTCCATGGACAATGAGGGACCCCAGGAATCCCCAGGATCACAACATAACTGATGGGAACAGGGTCAGGGTTGGGGGCTGAGGGGACAGTCAGACCTTCCATTCTGCACAGTCTGAGCAGAAAGGGTCCGTGCCCTGAACAAAAACAAGACCTACTTGTAGGGCAGAGTTTGGTTGATGCCAACAGAGATGCCCCATGTCGCCAGTGGACAGCTCCCATCTGTCACGGTCCTTCCCGCTCATCTGAACAGAGACAGGTGGTGCTAGGCACAAGCAGTTGAGGAACATGCCCTGTGCAGCTAACATTTTAAAAGGACTGAAGCTGGCAGAGCTGTGGGTGATGAACAGAGCTCAAGTCAAAACAGTCTTCAGAGTGCAAGAGCTGAATCATTCATCAGTGAGGCTGTCGGCAAAATTTCTCCCTGTCTAGTCAGAATCAGTTATCAGTTTCTACAGCCCCCCCCCCCGACTTAGAAACACTTAGCATCCAACCTCCTATGAGAACACAGCTCTGCACAGCAGCCCCACGTCACCCAGAGAAAACAGCAATGGGAAGCTAAAAATTACCCGTCAAGTCTAGTTTCCAATCACACACCCTTTGGGGAGACCCAAGACCAGGATTCACATAGATCTGGCCGCAACCTTCTGAAGGCTCAATGGTGCAATAAGGGGAAAGCCCCTTTAAGAAAATAATGGCAGAAATGTGTATGAAGAGTAGCGAGATTTCTTGTAAAAATATACGCTTGAAATTTTGAGATAAAGACAAACGAATTAAAAAAAAATTCTCCCCAATTGCTTGATTCATTCATTCACTCATCTGTCTGTTATCTACTGAGCACATAATCTTTGTGCTGAGGACTAGGCAATGAACCAGACAAAGAATCCTGTCAAAATTATCTCAGTATCTTCGAGGAAAAAGCGCAATCATATAAAAGTGTGAAAGGAAATGACAGCATCCTAAGCTGTCTTTTCTAATGCAGTGAGTGCTTTGCCCTCACATTCCTGAGCACGAGGAGTGTTTTCTCTGTAGAATTCTTCAGCCTGTTTGGCAAAAGACTCACCACCTCACTTAATTCACTCACCACCTGTCCTGTCACTAAGAAGATAAACCATCATAAAAACGAAGTTAGACAGCATTTTTTGCACCCATTCAAATACTAGTCTATGAAGAAACGTGGTGTAACTTTTGGGGGTAATGATACATCGTTGCCTGGGAGTTGTGTTTAATGAGAATATCTTTAAAACAGCTACCGTTGAGGCTGGAGCAATAGCACAGCAGGGAGGGCGTTTGCCTTGCACAGGTTTGATTCCCAGCATCCCATACAGTCCCCTGAGCAGCGCCAGGAGAAATTCCTGAGTGCAGAGCCAAGAGTAACCCCTGTGCATCGCTGGGTGTGACCCAAAAAGCAAACAAAAAAAAACAAAACAAACAAACAAATAAACAAAAAACAGCTACCGTAGACAGAGGGAGTAGAGGATTTTTTTCTTCTCGGTCCTGAGGATGGAACCCAAGCCCTTACACGTGTGAGGCATGTGTGCTGAGTCACATGCTGGCACAGTGGAAGATGTTTTATGGTCACTTATGACCATGACACGGACTGCAGGAGAACCATTTTAGCCTTGATATGACAATGGCTCCTTTTCAGGCCTGCGACTTAAAAATTCCAAGCAACAACTTCAGAGCCCAACTTGTGTTGTTTCAGTTTTTCCAAAGACTAATTGGGAAAGAGTGTGCTCCATGAATTTTAATATGCTTCCCCCAACCCCATCCCCGGGCAGACAAAATGTGCATACAGATAACAAGAGTCCTGATATTAGAACCCCAAGGCCAAGCAAACAGGAGAATGCACCATTGGGGAATTCAAGAATATTTAGGAGTTTACAAAGTGCTAAAAATCAGCCAATAGTGACTGCACTTAAAATGAAACCAGAGAATCCTCAGGTGTACATATAAGTAACTTTTGTAAATTGGGAAGAAAGCCCTGATGAAAGAAAGAAAGAAAGAAAGAAAGAAAGAAAGAAAGAAAGAAAGAAAGAAAGAAAGAAAGAAAGAAAGAAAGAAAGAAAGAAAGAAAGAAAGAAAGAAAGAGAGAAAGAGAGAAAGAAAAAAGAGAGAGAAAGGGAGAAAGAAAAAGAAAGAAAGAAAGAAAGAAAGAAAGAAAGAAAGAAAGAAAGAAAGAGAGAGAGAGAGAGAGAGAAAGAAAGAAAGAAAGAAAGAAAGAAAGAAAGAAAGAAAGAAAGAAAGAAAGAAAGAAAGAAAGAAAGAAAGAAAGAAAGAAAGAAAGGAAGGAAGGAAGGAAGGAAGGAAGGAAGGGAGAAAGAAAGAAAGAAAGAAAGAAAGAAAGAAAGAAAGAAAGAAAGAAAGAAAGAAAGAAAGAAAGAAAGAAAGAAAGAAAGAAAGAAAGAAAGAAAGAAAGAAAGAAAGAAAGAAAGAAAAAGAAAGAAAGGGAGGAAGGAAGGAAGGAAGGAAGGAAAGAAGGAAGGAAGGAAGGAAGGAAGGAAGGAAGGAAGGAAGGAAGGAAGGAAGGAAGGAAGGAAGGAAGGAAGGAAGGAAGGAAGGAAGGAAGGAAGAAGGAAGGAAGAAGGAAAGGAAGAAAGAAACTAGTTCATCCCCATCCAGAATGGAGTGGGCTATGCATTCGACTGTTCATAAAATTTGGGTCAAGTTAGAAGAACCCAAATCAGACCGCCTTCTAATTATGTTTTGAAAAGGAGAACATGTATTGTGTGGTTTCTTCAACTCTGACTCTTGCGAGTATGGGTGTGTGTGTGTGTGTGTGTGTGTGTGTGTGTGTGTGCGCGCGTGCGCACGCACATGCACACATTTATAGGAATCTGCATCTCTCTCTATATATATTTCCTTAGATTGAGAAGGGAAATTTTAGGTACCTTCACCAAACAGCAGTTTGACTTAAATCAGAAAGGTTTAGACTATCGAAGACTAATCCCTAATGTGTAAAGATGAGAACTCTGGCCCGGGAGGGGCTGGGGGAGCCCTCACTTCCTCTCATTCTTTGTCCCCTTTCATTGACCAGAGAAAATTTATTTTTTTGCTTTTTTGGGTAACACCTGGCACTGCACAGGGGTTACTCCTGGCTCTGCACTTAGGAATTACTCCTGGTGGTGTTCAGGGGACCATATGGGATACCGGGGGTCAAATCTGGCTTGACCACATGCAAGGCAAATGCCCTCCCCATTATCCTATCACTCCAGCCCCTGAGAATTTGTTTTTATCTTCTGTATTTGTAAATTGTTTATGTGGCTAAGAGTCAATGGGTTATAGTCAACAAAACAAGGTATTCACAAACAGTTCTGAGTTGAGACTCCACTCACTCTTTAGTGTATTAAGACTCTCCTGGCTGTTATGAGGGAAGATTCTGCCAGGCCATCAGAACCTGTAGCCCAAGGCCCAGAATGACCAGGTCTCACACTGAAGCATGAATCTTGCATCTTGTTTCTCTTAGAATATCAGTACCAGTGATTATACTCAAGGAGGAGTTGGCCATAAAACCAGAACGTGAACGCTGTTAATTACTGCATGGTCACTGGGAAAGATGCTTATCAAATGAAGGGCATCCCTGACATGTATTCCTCGGAGAATTCAAATCAAAATCTGTCTTCAGTTTTACTCTCGTGCCTTCTCCAAGGGTGACATATTTTTGGTGTTTTTTTCTTAAAGATGTGAAGCAGACATTTGATTCGAAATCTAACAAGTCATTAGACAGCTCAATGAGCAGAGGAATAAGCCTGTCACAGGGCAATCTTACCACTCCTGAGGCCACAGGGCTGAAATCCATGTGTCCCTTTTCCTACAGGACACTGTGGAGGAGGTGATGTCACTGAGTTCCACTCGCCCTGGGGAGCCCTTTGTCCACACCCCTCCCCCTCCACTTCCTTCTAGAACCCAGGTGGCACATTCTCATTCAGGGTCATGAGAACTAGGATTGTGCCATGCTTCCCCTTGTGGCCATGGCTTCTTCAGAGCATAAATGATGTGCTGGGTCTCAGCAATCCAAGGTCACACACAGACTCCTCAGTTCCCTCCTTGGTCCACGTTCCTGTACCCACTGGTTGGCTAGACCTGGGTCTATTGTGCCTGGTGTGATAATCTGACTGCTGGACGCTCTGGTCGGTGAAACAGGCCCTTCCTGTGATTCAGTCTATAGCTGGACTATTTGCTTCCTTTTGGCCAGGAGTTAGAGGACAAATGCTCTCTAAGTGAAGTTGATTTTCAAGTCCTCAAACACAAAGGCTGTCTTCCTCTCTCTTCACCTTTCGCAGTAAACAGCAGAGGTTTGGGAAGCGGTAGAGTAAGCAGCATAGAGTAGTGTGTGCTGACCCAGGGTTTGGTCACCACTTCTCAGAATTTGGTGTAATAAATAGAGAGACTTAAAAATGAAATATTCTAAACCGATCATATAAAGATAACGAAAAGGCCTAAAATAACTAGTTTAAACCTGCATGGAAGGGACATAAATTGGAGAGATAATAATCGAACTGAAAGGTGGGCACACAGTTAGGTGGACTAGAAAAACTCCCCTAAAAAGATGCCAAGCTTAAGCCCCCATTTCATAGGCCTGGAGGATGAAATCCACCTTGCTAGGAAATCAGCTGCACCTAGGAGGCTGTGGGGGTCCCACCTTGAACCATTGTGCCCCTCCCCAAACCACAGTTCTCAGGACTGGCCTAGCATCCCTGCCTCGCCAACTGGACCCAGGTAGACTTGCATTCTATACCTTTGCCTCACAAAATAATTTTTTTTTGCTTTTCTTTTGGGGGGTCACACCCAGAAATGCTCAGGGGTTACTCCTGGCTCTGCACTCAGGAACTACTCCTGGAGGTGCTTGGGGAACCATATGGGATGCCGGGGATCGAACCTGGGTCGGCTGCATGCAAGGCAAATGCCCTACCCACTGTGCTGTCGCTCTGGATCCATGCATCACAAAATTTTAAAATTGCCACATTACTCCTTTTGTGAGATAGGCTAAAATTTATTTCATGTACATAATATCTTTATATGATAGTTTTAGAATATTTCATTGTTGATCCAAATTATTATATGTATATCTTATTCCTTTTTTTATGATTCATTTGGGCTAGAGCAATAGCACAGCGGTAGGGCGTTCGCCTTACACGTGGCTGACCCAGGTTCGATTCCTCCGTCCCTCTCGGAGAGCCTGAGAAGCTACCGAGAGTATCTCACCCTCACGGCAGAGCCTGGCAAGCTAACCCATGGCATATTGGATGTGCCAAAAACAGTAACAAGTCTCAAAATGGAGTCGTTACTGGTGCCCGCTCGAGCAAATCCATGAGCAACAGGATGACAGTGACAGTGGTGATTCATTTAGAATAGATTTTATACAATTTGCTTTCTCCCAAAACTGAGACCAGGTCTCCTGAATGCTTCCCTCCCAGGACTAACTGACCTCCTGAAGCAGTCCAGAAATATTCTATAAAAACCATCCCCTAAAAGTGCCAGATGGCATGCCCTCTTCTCTCTCCCCTCCCCGCTCACACCCCTTCTCTCTCCCCCATCCCCTCTCAGCCCCTCTCTGCCTTCTGCCTAAACCCTCTCAATTCTGGTAAATTCTTTTACCACGCCTCAGATCCAGCAGGGTCTGAACCTCCTCTGAACCCTTTGCCTCAGACACGCCTGCCACGTCATTTTCCGAGAGGAGCACCAGAGAAGTCAGCATTCCCGTGGGGGGGTGCGGGGGTGGAGAGCAGCACCCCATGACTGGGGGAACTCTCCCCGAGGTACTGCTGCTGAAGAATGCCATAGACTGGCTCATGATAGGCGCTTATGCCTCCAGATGGGCAGGCCAGGCCCAGGGTGACCCTCTGCACCCCACCCCCAGGCCCATCTCCTCACTGGTCCTCAGCAGAACCAGCCCTTTTTGCTCTCTTCAGCCTTCTAAAGTTGTAGGGGCACTCGTCCCACTCCTGACACCTCCACTCTCATGCCCGTCTGACAACCCAACAGCGACCCCACTTCCTGAAGTCCCAGTCTCAGGGGTCCACCTGGTGAACGCTGTTCGGACACCCAGGGCTGAAATGCAGAGGACACAGGGGTCTGCACGTTTGGGGTGTGAACACAGCAGGCTGGCTTTGTGCATGGACTGGGGACTTGGGGGACCTATGGCTCAAGTGCACTGAATCCTCGGTGCTCTGCAGTGTGGCAGAGGCGGGAAGACATTTCTGAGAAATCTTGGTGGCTTGGAAATTCCCGGTGCCTTAGACAAAGAATTACAGAACAGGACTGGGACTTCGCAGGAGGGATCGCGTCCGAGACCCCTGCGCCAGTGTTGCAGTGGATAATGTGGTTGAACGAGGGCTCCATCTCATTCCTAACCTTGGTCCTCCTGCCCCGGAGGCAGGGCCCCCTGCAACTGCTGGGGTCTCCTACGGCGTGACACAGCCTCTGTGGTCACAGGGGCAGAAAAACTCGGGTTTTCCTATGCTGTGGAAAACACTAGGTCTTTCACATGCTTCCCATTTGCTTAAGAGTTTGCCCATTCTTCGGTACCCAACTCCCCGAAGAGTGCTTCAGACCACGCCCATTGTACGCAGTGACCTGCTCCATGGCTCAAATCTATCCACCTTATCACGACTCTAAAGTGACACTGGTGAGCCACGCACGAAAACAGCCCCTCTGCTCCTTAAAGACTATGATCTGGGAGATCTACTAACCCATTTTGGCACCCAGCAGCTTCTTATAGAAATGCATCTAGACTGTGAACTGAGCTACAACCCCATGCCGCCAGGGGAGGGGAAAGGATTTTCTCTCTCAACGCTTTCTTTCTGCGGGGGAGATGGCAGCGGCAGCAGCAGCACCCACGAGGCATTCGCCATCTTTTAGAACTCACAACCCAGAGGTATGAGTTTGCAGCGACGTGGCGCGCAGGAATTCATGGGATGGGGGTGTTACCGGCACGCTCTCCAGATGAGATCCGGAGCAGCTGCTCGAGAAAACGGCCCCTCTGCTCCTAAAGATTATGATCCGGGAGGTCTACTAACCATTTTGGCACCCCGTGGCTTCTTATAAAAATGCATCTAGACTGTGAACTGAGCTAAAATATCAGAAATCCAAAACCGTGCGGCCACGATAGAAGCTTCATTCTCAGCAATGGAAAACAAATTATCAAATGATGCCTTTTCAGCAGGTTTGATTGTTGGGGGGAAATTCCAAGTAATAATAGTGAGTTCTCTGTTGGAAGTATTCAAAGTATAGAGAAAATAAAGTGAAGGTCATTAGCCACTCAGGTGGGGAGGGTGATTGTGTGAGGGGAGTATATTGGGGTTCTTGGTGGTGGAACATGTGCACTGGTGAAGGGATGGGGGTTTGGTCATTATATGACTGAGACTTAAACCTGAAAGCTTTGTAACTTTTTTCACGGTGATTCAATAAAATAAAAATTAAAAAATAAATAAATATAGCGACACTGGTTGCAATCCTCTCTCTGTAGGATCGACATACACACCGGTAGAGAAAGCCCCCCCTTTCCGCAGGTCAGAGATGGGGGGACCCAAGGCGGCACTTTACCCCATAGCTGGAAGTGGAAAGGGCCAGCTTGCACCCTCTACAGTGGCCAACTGAAAGCTAATTGAGTAAAAAAAAAAATCTATAGAGACAGTAACCAACGGGATTTCTTGCTCAACCAGTGGTACCTGGAGCTGCTTTGGATTTTCGGCACCCAACTGATTGTGGAGATTCCACAAAAACAGTCAAGCAGCTGTGCTGATGTAACAGAATTGTATCAAACGCACTTAATTGTTTCCAAATAATGCTTATTGCTTTTGGCTGGGAAAATTACAAGTTGGCTCTAGTTCAAGTATGATTGTCTTGAAAGTCAAAGACACATAACCTATTTGCTTAGTGGCTCTAAGAAGAAAATCAGCATCACAAATGAGGAAGGTAAGCAGGGGACACCAAAAAGGCCTGAGAAAGTCTTGGTGTTGTGGACATACACGATGCTTCAAGCCCCTGATTTTGGGTCCGCTGACCTCTCTCCCTGCCCCCAACCCTGAACATCAGGCTCACAGTAGCTATAGGATTGTTTGCTTGGAAGCTGAAGTCCAGTTTTGGATAGTGAAAGAAACAAGAGAATAAGCAAGTTCATTTCCAAGGAGGCACCAAGACACCAATCCATAAAGGCAGAGGCTGCCCAGAGAAGGAGGGAAGGAGGGAGGGGAAGAGAGAGATTGAAAGAGAGAGAGAGAGAAAAAGGCCACGGTGATGGTTCAAAGGGCTGGAACATGTGCCTTGTAGGGAGGAATCCCGGATTCCATCCACAGCATCTCATGGTCCTTCAAGCATTGCAGGGATAGTTCTAGAACACCACCACTGGTGGCCCCCAAACAAAAGAGCAAGGGGTTGAGCAAGCGGGGTCCCCAGGCCTTCATTGGCCCCCACTTAGAACTGAAGAGATTGCGACTGGATAAAGATGCCAATTATGTGTCCATGTTGTAGGAGAAGGAATGGAGAGCTGGAGAGGTAAAGCACTTGTCAGAGACCGGGGAGTCAGAAGAAAACCCAAGCCAGACTGACCACACACCCAGCCCCTGTTCCACTCACTTCCCCGCTTATTGAGGAGGCCTCCCACGGCTGGCTGAAATGTGAGCAAGGGAATCAGATACCACTGTGTAAAGCATAGGCATGTGTGCGCGCGCATGCACACACACACACACACACACACACACACACACTTTAGGGAAAGAAATTCCAGAGAGAACACCTTTCGGGGGAAGGTGGGATCAGAGGCAGGGTGCAGGAGGAGCGTGAGGGCACTTTGTTCCATTCCCCAAGTAAGAGGGAGGTGGGAGATGACAGAAGACTGGAACGACTCTAGGGCTGAAGACGCCTGGGGGACCTCGAGCTGCTCCCCAGGATCCTTGCTCACACCCGAAGCTTCATTCCCTGGCTCCTGGAGCCCCAGCAGAGAGCCTACGGGCTCTGTCAGAGCTCAGGCCACTTCCTGTCTCCTGCAGTCAGGGAACGGCACACACCAGACTCCCATACCCACCTGGGAATGACCTGGCAGGGGCACCCAAGCTTCCATGTGCCTCTGTGGTTCCCAGAGCCCCAGAGAGGAGGCAGCATTGTCTGATTCCCCCCCACCCGCCCTCTCCTGTGTTGTCCTCCCTGCCCACAGCTCAGGGCAGAGCTGCTTGTCCCCCTCTTACCCCCCACCCCCAAATAATCTCTCCTGCATGAAAACCATCTTGGAGTTTGCTTCCCAGTCAGGGTCCCTGCAGTACGTGGCCACACAACGGTTCTTAGAAATAGGGACACTGAACTTCGCTTAAGTCTTGGGGACATGTAGCCTCTGTCACCAGCTTTTGAGTCTTCTGGGAAGCTTGCAGCCTTCACAGATCACCTGGGTGAGGAGAAGTGTGGAGAAGGAAGGAGGAAGAAACTGGGTTTTCCATCAGGACCAGGATGGGGCAGGATGAAGGAAACATGGAGGATGAAATAGTCCCACCCCTGAGGGATTTACAGGACCATCAGGAAGGACTGTGAGGACCACGGGGGAGGGATCAGGGAACCGAGCTGCTGACATCCACAGGGGTTGGGGAACAGCTGGCTGATGTCTGGGCGGCTGCTGCGAGGCTGGAACCCACTTCTGAGAGAAGGGGGCAGGTCATTCCTGGGCCAGGACACAGGCAGAAGACGTGGCCTGGAGGGCAAGCAGCGTCTGAGCAGCACTGGGATGTGCCCATCCCGTTGGGAGAAACAGACTCTTCCTCTGAGCCTACTGGGTGCTGGTTCCACCCAGATGGTCCCTGACACACACCCCCATCTTGGGAATCACTCCAGGAGTCCAATCTCCCAAACTAGGGTGCAGGGGGGTCTTCCCTGGATACCTGTGTCAACACTTAGCAATCTCACATCTATCAGACTCTCAAGAAAAGCCCAGGTGGGCTGGGGAGATGGCTCAAAAGTTGGGGGCACGTTTCATGTAAGAAAGCCCCAGGTTCAGTCCCTGGTACCCTATGTTCCCCCATCTTCCTTCCAGGCACTGGGACAGGTGTGGTTCCCCCCAAACAAAACAACAGATGACAGAACAAGAGCGTCTTTATTTAGTTAGTTTCATTTAGTGTTGGGGGGCACACCAGAGCACCACCGGAAATCAGTCTTGATTTCCTCAGGGGACTTGCTCAGGGGACCACATGCGATGCTGGGGACTGAACCAGAGCCATGTGCAAGGTAAGTGCCCTCCCCGTTGTGCTATCTCTCTGGCCCTGGGGGGGTCTAAGCATCTTTAAAACAGCTCTTAAACCCAACATGCACGCGGGGAAACGCTGCCCTGGAAAATCAGGGCCCTCCTTAGCCTCACCAAGCCTCCCTTCCACATGAGTTTGTGTTTGTGAAATTGAAACTCTGGCTTTCAATCCGCCGTCGCTGTGGAAGCGCGGCCTGCGCTGCCCTTTGGTTAGAGGAAGGGCATGTCCAAGGCAATTACTGACACCACTTGCGTGCCAGGCGGAGCTCAGAGAAGCGCCGTGGCTTCTGCCCCACCTCCACTGCAGGGCTGATTCAATCTGTGAGGCAGAATAAGCTTCATGCGCAACAGGCTTTGGAAAACCCGAAGTCGCACGTCCTCTGTATTAAACCCACGTATTTGACAAAGGAGAAGCCGTGGCTCAGAGAAGGAGAGGTCGTGGGCATCCAGGACCCCATTCGCTCAGCAAAACATACCAAAGGGCAGAGAATTAGATGAAAACAGACAGGTCCTGGCTACCTGAGAGTTTCATTAGCCTCTCAGGATCCTAAGTTCTTCATCTTCATTACTTCTCCCCGCCCCCCCCCCAGGTCGTGCTCTGTATGCTACTTTTAGCGACTGCATAGGGAACTATGCGACAATGCTCACGGATCAAACCTCCTCCCAATCTGAGCTGGCCAAGCTGTCTCCCCAGTCCCAGGTTTTCATCTTTAAAGTGGGTTGGCATGGCTATGACCACCGAAGGGGAATTAGGTTTAGGGGCATGAGCCCAGCACCTGGGAGTCTCGTGGTGACTGACAGCTCTCTTCTGGAGTTCCCAATGGGACGCAGGCTTCCGTGCCACTCGGTTCCCACTGTCACTCACCCAGCCTGCTGGTGGTTCGGTTCCCAGCTCTGATTCTAGAAAGAACCAGACGTGGGTCTGAACTGGAGCTCTGTCCCTTGCTGGCTGTGTGACAGCGGGCTTGTACTCCTGAAATACACCCTGGACTCTCCCATCCGTGGAGAGTCTCCCTCACCTCCCAGATATGTACGGGACAGGGTATCTGGTTTCACACCCCGAAACAGAGGAGGGGGTCCTGAGAGCAGCTCTCCCTCCAACAGCGTATCAGAATCTGCCACGATGACAAACCTTAGACTACCCTCACCTAAGTATTTCGGGCGGGCGGGTGTTCCGCAGAGCTTCTCTGTGGCTTCTTGCCAATGACTGTGACTAGCTCGGCCAATTATCTATCAGGAAAATGAGAAGGTCAATCCAGGCGGTGGCGCCTCCCCTTCAGCTTGACCTTCCCCCATCAAGGTCTCCTGATATTGGAAGAAACATTTCAAGAACTTGTGACCCAGCTCTCCAGGGTGAGGGAAGCAATTGCTCCATTTATCTCAGTGCTGCTGAGATAACCTCTGGATCCTTCTGCAGCTCTGAGCGGTCCCCTGCAGGCCTCATCCGGACACTGCACTAGGCTGAACGTTAACTTTGGCAAGACCTTTCCAAAGAGCTGAATGCTCAACCAAGAAATCACCAGGAAATAGTCTCCTGAAGCATGCCAGGAAGGTTCAGAAAGTCCCCACAGCTGATGTAAGATCTGGTGCCACGTGTCCAAGGACAAGCATCCTGAATGGCCCACCAGTATGCCTGTTCTGGGCACAGGAAGGAGGACATGCTTGATTGGGTGCCCACCTTGTTGTGACTCTGCTCAACTACACACACCGGGGCGCCAATGAGGGCGGCCTTTCTGACCATTTTCCCAGCACTGTCTTCCTCATCATCACTGTCATCCTGTTGCTCATCGATTGCTCGAGTGGGCTCCAGTAACGTCTCCATTCGTCCTTGTCACGTGCTAGCACAGCCCAATGGCATCTGCTCGCTTCTGAAACATGAAGAGCAGGTTGTTGTTACTGTTTTTGGCATACGTCATGGGTAGCTTGCCAGGCTCTGCCATATGGGTGGGATATCCTCGGTAGCTTGCCAGGCTCTCTGAGAGGGACGGAGCTTTGAGCTTATATAGCTGAGCCAAAGGTGGTTTGTGGGTGTGTCTCCCATATACCTAACTTTTGGCCATTTATTTTCTTTATAAACTTGGCCTCAAGTTGTTGGGGTCTGGCCAAAGGCACAGCAGCAATTTGGGGGTATCTGGAAGTCTGAAGGCACCATCAGGTTGCTGATGCACTCGCTCCACGGGTACAGGTTGGATGATAAGCTGCCTAACCATAGAGGAAGGCCCTCCCTGGCACGATGCTGCCCATGACCACCTGTCAGCTCTGCAGCTCTGCAGGCAGCTGCCCTGCAAAGGAGGCTTCCCACCTGCTGTATCAGGAGCCCTTGATGCATTCAGATAATTCACCCAAAACAAAACAAAAACCTAGCTAAATGGCTGAAGGAGTGGAGTGGGGGGAGAAAAATCTCAATTTTTATTAACTTGTGCTAGGAGCATCATTTGACACCCACCGAACCAAATTTCTGGTAAAGTGTGTTGGAAATGTTGGCTGAACCCTGAGCTCCAAAGTGAATTCTTTCGTTCAACTCCAACTCCCAGTTTGGGTCAAAATGTCTTGTGTTCTTGACTCTTGAATGTATTTGCAAAGAGAGATGAGACTCCAACATATTAAATAAAAAACAAACCCAAAAGTCAATAAAATAAACCCCATGGCAAAAGAGCACTTTTATGAAAGAGGTCGATATAGACAAAGATAATATAAAATAAATCCCAAGAGCTTGATAACATACTTTGGGGAGAATTGGAGAATGGATGCTCATACACTAGAGATGGAAATGCAAACAGGCACCTGGGATTCCCTACAGAGTTATATATACATTTAGCTTTGGACCAAACAAGTCTACCTTTAGCAATGTAATTCAAAGAAAAGCTTGTAATAAAACAAACTATACATACGCTATCTCTTGCAGAATTATCTGTCATAGTTGGAGGTGAGCAAATGCATATGTCTATCTAGAAGGCAGGCTGGCTGATTAAACCAGGATCTAAACACAGAGAGAAGAATCTGGAATCTAGACAAAGGAATTAGGTATAAAGTAGCTTTACACAATTGTGACATGATCTCCAAGATCCACTGTTAAGGAAGCAAACAAAAACGTGCATTCCATCTGAGAGACATCTAAACCAGTGGAAGGGAGGATCTGTCTTCCTGAATGTATGTTTCTATGAAAGTAAAATAGTGAACCATGAAGTTTTAATTACTCCTTTTGGGGGAACAGAGAAAAAAAGGGCAAGGGGTCACAGATAGAAGCTGGTTTTCTTTAAAGATGCCATTTTAAGATATGACTTTGGACTCAGGGAAACATTTGACATAATTAAGAATCAGTAACCAAACAACAAAAAATAATAATAAAACAAAAAGCAACTGGTTTCTGGAAATGTGTAACAGACCCAGAGGAAAGTGATTCAGCTACACATGGGTGTGTCTGCAAGCTGGGAGGCCAG
Organism: Sorex araneus; assembly: GCF_027595985.1. Taxonomy (NCBI): domain Eukaryota; kingdom Metazoa; phylum Chordata; class Mammalia; order Eulipotyphla; family Soricidae; genus Sorex; species Sorex araneus. Next base: position 14,043,280 of record NC_073305.1, read on the forward strand.
GAGGGACCACAATGAAGGAAGAGATGCATGAAAACATTAAAGAATGGTGTGGGGCTAGGGGGAACCTAGGGCCGGAGGGAGTGCGGTTCTAGCCCTGCAAACAGCAACTACTGTGAAACCTGACCATCTGGCAGCTAGTGGATAAAGAACACAGGAGGATCTCACTTTACGAATGAATCACAATTTCTGCCTTGGTTCCACATTATAAAGCTCAAAAGTAAAACCCCAGTGTGTCTGCTTCCAAGTAACTGAGCTCAAAAACCAAAGCTTGGGACTTCAGCTCCAAAGAAGGTAAAATCTACAATGCCTGACATTCAGAGATTTCCAGGCACCAGGCGGAAGAAGACTATGACCTACAAGAAGGAGACTCTAACCCAGAGAGGGCAGCTGCTCGAGTGAGCAGAAGAGACAGGACAGTAATCTTAATGACCCTCTACTTGTTCAAACAGCTTGAGGAAAAAGTGGACATGTAAAGCAGAGACATAGAGGGTCTGAGAAAAATAAAAGACTCAATCCAAACTTCTAAAGATTAGAACTACAACGTTCATGATGAAAAATACATTGGATGGGATTAATAGCAGATTAGACATCACAGAAGAAAGGATTAATTAATCGAAGGCACAGCAATATAAACTTTCCTACATGAAACAGGAGGAAAAGCTTTGCAAGGGGGGAAAATAGATGAGTGCATCGCTAAGCTCTGAAGCCACTTTGAGACGCCTGATAAAAGTGTCATTACCGTTTCCAAGGGAGACTTGAATCCTTGCAGACAAAGGATTCATTTTCACTGTGCCCTCCACATGAACTGACCACACAGAGGTGATTCAGAGTTGTGGTCAGAGACCCCATCTCTGCCACTGAGGAAGTTTATCAGGGTCCAGTTGTTGCTAATGCCTTGGCTTCCAACTGGAAAAACTGGCTCAGAAACTCCCCTAGACCCTCATGCCTGCTCCACAGCTCCCCCTCTGTGGGTAGGGTTATAGCGAGGGGCACTGGGTCCCTAAAACTTTGTCCAGATGAGCAAGACTGTGTGGGGCTCCCTTACACATTATTCCCAGGCATGAAGGCCTCTCGACCACTACAAGGACCTTGTAAGTAGATCATCAGGAAACCGGAAGTTCAGTCTCAGTATTTCCTGGGTATGGATCCAGAAACCTGTGACTTTAACCCAACCCCAGTTTACCTTATGAGGATCCATTAGAGAAAAAACGGAATTTCCAAAGAAAAGGGGCAAACACATGGGCATTCACAGGTCTAGATCCGAACCCACACTACCTAAGGGACAACTAAAGGAGCTAAGGATGGGTCTGCATGTACCAGCCTCGGAAAAAGACAAACTACAGGGGAGGGGAAACGGAGTGATTCTGCCAAGGGGCCGATACGGTGGGAGAAATGGACTGCAGTGAGGCTACACAAGGGAATTTATGGAGGCGAGAAAACTGCTATAACTGTGATGTGGTGCTGGCAATGCACACTTACTAAATTAATACCATTAAAGGAACAAACATGATAACCTCTCAGTACCTGTATTGCAAACCATAATGCCCAAAGGGCGAGGGGGGGGTGGTGAGAGACAGAGACAAAAACTAAGACAGAGACAGAGAGAAAAAGAGACAGAGACAGAGAAAAGTGCCTGCCCTAGAGACAGAATGGGGGAGGGTATGGGAGGAAATCTCAGAACATTGGTGGTGGGAAATGTGCACTGGTGAAGGGACGGGTGATGGAATATTGTATGACTGAAGCTCAATCATGAGCAACTTTGTGACTGTGTATCTCATGGTGATTTGATTAAAAATATAAATAAAAGTTAAATTTGGGGGGGGCTGGAGTGATAGCACAGCGGGTAGGGCGTTTGCCTTGCATGCGGCTGACCCGGGTTCAAATCCCAGCATCCCATATGGTCCCCTGCGCACCGCCAAGGGTGATTCCTGAGTGCATGAGCCAGGAGTGACCCCTGTGCATTGCTGGGTGTGACCCAAAAAGCAAAAAAAAAAGATTTAATTTGGGGGGCAGTTTCAATGAAGGGGTGCAGTGGAGGAATACTGGCTGATGGCTGCGGGTGTGGTGTCATATACTTTGGAGTGTCATGAAATTGTACCTTTAAAACAGTTCTATAAACTTATGTTATTTAAATTTTAAAAACTGAGGTCTTAAAACGTGCTTTTACCTAATATTTGTTTTCTATATTTTCAGCGACACAAGCAAACCATTACTAGAGAAAATGAAAGTGAAAGTACATCTCAAGGAGTGAGCCAGTAGGTAGGCTTTGAGAGTGACTTAGTAACCTGTATTTGGCTTTCATCCCAATTCATGCTTTGATAACAAACTACCCCTCCTCCCCACCCGGGTAAGAGCACTCTGGAGTCAGTGCTCTCAAACAAGGACGTAGAAGAGAATCTCCGCAGAGTTGATTAAAATGAAGATTCTGATTTGGGAAGGGTGAGGCCGGAGGGTCTGCATGTCTTACAAGCTTCTCAGAGATGCCAAAGTGGCTGGCTGCAGACCACATTAAGGAAGGAAGTCTCCGAATGGAGACAAAAAGGCCAAGGGAGATGCTCCTTTGAATGGACTGATCCTTCTGGAACATGACCTGTATGTATTAAGAGTTTGATCCATTGGAAACAGTGTGTCATACTTTTCTCATTGCTAAGGCTGACCACTGTCTTAGCAGGGTCCTCTTCTCTTCAGCCTCCAGTGGAAGCCTGGCGTCATACTGTAATAAAATCAGGGCTACAGTGTAGAGAAACTGCTTCTGAATGGAGAACCAGAAACCTACACTCTGCAGGATAAGGCTTCAGGAGGCCCATGAAGCCGCAAGGGCCTACCTATCCGTCCGTCCGTCCATCCATCCATCCATCCATCTGTCCCTCCATTTATTCATCTACTTATCAATAAATACATCCATCTCTCCATCTATCCATCCATTCACATGTCAGTCCATCCATCAACCAATCAATTTATCTGTCTGCCCATTCATTCATCCACCCACCCATCCACCTATTCAACCACCAATCCACCCATCCACTCATCCACCCATCCATCTGCCCATCCACACACTATTCTGTCCAGATGTGAGCAACCTTTTAAGTGAATGTCCACAGAAATGATTCAGCCTGTCAGACTAGAGATGATTGAGGGGTAGTGGTGGAGGAAGGAAGGGAAGAAGGAAGGAAGGGAGGAGGGAAGAAATGAGGGTAAGAAAGGAAGAAATAAAGACAGAGAAAGAAGAAAGAAAGAAAGAAAGAAAGAAAGAAAGAAAGAAAGAAAGAAAGAAAGAAAGAAAGAAAGAAAGAAAGAGAGAGAGAAAGAAAGAAAGAGAGAGAAAGAGAGAAAAGAAAGAGAGGAAGGAAAGAAAGAAAGAAAGAAAGAAAGAAAGAAAGAAAGAAAGAAAGAAAGAAAGAAAGAAAGAAAGAAAGAAAGAAAGAAAGAAAGAAAGAAAGAAAGAGAGTAAGAAAGAAAGAAAGAAAGAAAGAAAGAAAGAAAGAAAGAAAGAAAGAAAGAAAGAAAGAAAGAAAGAAAGAAAGAAAAAGAAAGAAAGGAAGAAAGAAAGGAAGGAGAAAGGAAGGAGAAAAGAGAGAGGAAGGAAGGAAGAAATGAGAGGGAGGAAGGAAGAAATAAAGAAAAAGAAAGAAAGAAAAAGAGAAAGGAAGGAAGGGAGGAAGAAGGAAAGAGAGAGGAAGGAAGGAAGAAATGAGAGGAAGAAAGGAAGAAATAAAGAGAAAGAAAGAGAGAAAAAGAGAAAGGAAGGAAGGGAGGAAGAAGGAAAGAGAGAGGAAGGAAGGAAGAAATGAGAGGAAGAAAGGAAGAAATAAAGAGAAAGAAAGAGAGAGAAAGGGAGGAAGAAAAAGAAAGGAAGTAAGAAAGAAAGGAAGAAATAAAAAAAGAAAGGAAAAAAGAAAGAAATGATTCAGCCTGAACGGAAGTCATAATGGATTTCTTGCCACTCTGCTGACTGCAAGCTCTTTGAGTGGCGCTGCTCCCCGCCGCTGAGAGCTCAGTGCTGGCAGTGCCACAGCAGGAGGGTTCCCGTGCAGAGTGGACACCCAGCAGGAGGAGGAAGTGGCCGGGACAGGAAGCCACTACTGGAGGAGGGTAAATGGTTGCCTTTTATAGTCAACAATTTCATGACATTTTCCCTGCGCACCGACACTTCTTTTTATTTCATGCTAAAAAACAACAGAAAAAACAACAACAAAACACCAAAACCCAAACATCCAGACTCTCTAAATGTCTCCACGGACAGCTCTTCACCCGCTGCTGATCTGTTCTCGGGTATAGAACACCAATCAGCAGACTAACATTTGCCAACACCTTCAGACGCTTTGCAAGAGGAGGCAGCCACGTGTACACTGAGAGTTTAGGAGCAACTCTTGCAAATGTAGTTGATGATCACTCACTCCATGCCAGGAATTATCCTCTGGGCACCTCAAACTGTCCTACAGCCCCCCAAGGTGAGACGTCTCGGGCATGAGGAGGTTGGGCAACCTGTCCAGGACAGATGCCAGTAAGAAAAATCAAGGAACATTAATCCCAGCTGTCACTCTTCCCCACTGCCCCTGTCGCCCCTCCTGACTGCCAGAAGGGTCTGCCTAGTGTTGGGCTCTGTCTTTAGTAAGACTTAGCCTTGGGATCTCTCAGCGGAGAGAACTGGAAGAAATTCATTGTTCCCCTATGTCCTTACGGAGCTGTGCTTTTTTCACAGTGGATAAATCAGCCAGTGGTGTGGTATCCTTAACCCGCCACACACTGAGACCTTCTGGCTTCCCGTGGCTGAGCTGGAACGTTTGCTCTTACCTACAGACCATCTGTCGTCTGAAAAGATGGGGCAGCTCCAGGCAGGCACACCATCTGGAAAGACGGGGCTGGCCATGGGAGCGGCACGTTTGTAGGAGATCAGCTTTAGACAGCCTGCCTTTGACAAGCATCGTGGGAGTCCCAGAGGAGATGCCAAAGAGCAGGTTGAAGATTCACCTGTGCCTACCAGACTGTGCCAAGGAAAGAGCGGCCGGATCGCCTTTGTCAGCCTGGGCCAGAGACTGAGGAAACGCCATCTCCTCAGCCAGCAATTCCTGCACACTCCATTTCCTCCTTGTCTTTTTCTGGAATGGACACGGTGGCGTGGAATGTAAGGGGGTGACGGGTTATTGACAGAGGAGCAATGCCAGCCAACAGCGGGCACGGTCTAAGCAGCACTGAACTACAGGGAAACCCGAGTCTGAAAATCCTCGGTGAATCGCAGCCAGGCAGTAGGCAAGGAAATAATATGCCGGAAGTAAGGTCACAGCAATACATCCTGGTCAGTCTTTTTTTTTTTTGAAAACTGCTTTTAGGGGGCTGGAGCAATAGTACAACGGAGAGGGCATTTGCCTTGCACGCGGCTGACCAAAGTTCAATTCCCAGCATCCCATATAGTCCCCGAGCACTGCCAGGAGTAATTCCTGAGTGCAAAGCCAGGAGTAAGCCCTGTGCATCGCCGGGTGTGACCCCCCCAAAAAAATAAAGAAAGAAAACTGCTTTTATTTTAATGAACCTATGCATTTCAAAATACACTGGGATGGTATGTACTTGGTAAAAGTAGCTGAAGTGTAAATTAGAAAAATCTAGTCACATCACAGTACGACATTTTCAGGGCAGAATAAGTGAGTTCTCTTTGTGGTGAAGATTCTGGATGGATAGATTAGCAAAACCTCCTCCATATTCTCCTGCTGGCAAGCAGAAGCGGAAGGAGACAAGAGGCAGGAAAATTTAGCCTAACACCCTCACCTGCAGTTTCTCAAAGTGCTCCATCGCCATGGTAACCGGGCTACACTGTGACCGCTCAGGCACCGACGTGAAAACAATAAGCAGCTAAACACACCAGTAGCTTTAGGCCTGGAAATGAAGATTTCGGCAATTTCTCTCCCCGGCTTCCCAACAGGAGCATGGCTGCCGCTTGCCCTGGAAGGGCTGGGACGACAGAAACCCCAAAGGATGGACACACGGACTTTGCCAAACTTCTCGAGCTATTCACCCAGCAGCCGTGCATGACTAGCTGCGTTGAGTGAAGTCACTGAGTGGGACCCTCACTGGAAGGGCCCACGGGCCCAGCCTGGCCTGCTGTCTGCACATCTGGAGCCCTCTGCATTGTGGGAACCGGTTGAAAGGGTTGAAGCACTTCTAAATGAAAATACCGCATGAAATCTGAAAAGTGGGAGTTCATATATGACCACAAAAGAGGGTCTGCTGATGGTGATAACAGACAATCCCACCCCCAGTCCTCCCCAACACTGGAGCCTTTTGCCTGTTGTGCTCATCTGTCATGGGCACCTGGACCGACTTGCAAACCAGTACCCAAAGGCTCACAACAAACCACTTCTCTGCCTGATCCTGGCTGTACACATCTTGGGGCCACCCTTTGGACTAGAACTGGGATTTCCATTCTTGAATAAATGTGCAACCTCCCAAGCCCCCCCTCAGCGCCCCCCCCCCCCGCCTTCTTGCCCTCCACTTTTATCTTCATACGATGCTGGGGACAGAATCCAAACCTGGCACAAGACGTGTGTGCTACCATTAAGTCCCGTCTTCAGCTCCAAAGAAAAGTCCTTTGTATTCTATTTCAGACTGTTTATTCCTTAGCACTAATCCCACTCATGAGGACCCCAGCCTCATTATCTAAGCCCCTCTCCAAGACCCCATCCCCGCCATTTACTATGACCATCACCTTTGTGGGTGAAGATTCCAATGTGTATGAGTTTAGAGGGAAATGCATGTAGAGACTAACAAACAATCACTGTAGACCGGACCGTTTGCCCAGACCACGTACCGCCCTGGTATATCCAGGAAAGCGTAAGGGCTGATTTTGTGGCAATAGGTGAAAGCAAGGGGCCGCAGCGGTAGCAGGCAGTACAGCAGGTAGAGCATTTGCCTGGCACACAGCCGACCCCAAGGGCTGACCCAGGTTCAATCCCCTTGCACCCACTGTGGTCCTCCAAGCGCATCAGGAGTGATCCCTGAGTGCAGAGTCAAGAGTAAATGCTGAGCACTGCCAGATGAGGTCCCCTTGAACAAAAATAGGTGACAGCACATTACCCAGAGAGATCACAGTCTTTGTCAAACTAACACCGCACCCCTTAGGAGGCCGCCAGCTACTTACTCTCTCATGCGCTTCATCTTGGTTCCAGCCATCGTATTGTTGAAAACGGTTGGTCCAGGGGACGCAGCTGGCACTGGGCTGGTGACGGTCCTCGTGTCTGAAAATCAATGCACAGCCCTGACTGACTTCATCAGCACTCCAGCAACGTGGAGGCCATATTCAAGGGCAGTCAGGAAACGGAAGGGAATCCACCTCTGCCACAAGGTAATGTGGCACTAATTAGAGGTGGTTGCAATGATGACATGCACACGAAGGAGATTTATTCCAAATGACAAGATTATTTACAGTTGTAATACATGCCAGGAAGGATACACTCCCAGGATCTGACTGATCTCAGAAAGGAAGATTTAAACAGAACATGATTATATTTTTAGAAATGAGCTTCTTAAGCTAGAAAACTTGGGGAGGGCAGAGGAATGCATCCAGAGAAAAGCAAATGTTTTTGGGAAGACTTTGGCCAGCCTTTTTCAGCCGGAGTATTTGCTTGAATGAGAAATTTTTTTGTGATGAAACTTTTCCCTTTAGCTTAATCCCACGCTTGACCATCAGCTTTTCGGTCCCTGCTGTGGAAAGCAAGATGCTGATCAAGGGGTCACATGCAGCCTTGAACTTCAGCTGAATGGAGCAGATGGTCACAGTTGGGTCCTGGAGGTAAAGAGCTATAAATGGGATTGGAGGAGCCATAGCATCCGGCTGAGAGCACCAAGATTTGGGGTCGTCAGTGCTGCCTTCCAGATACCTATAAAATATGCTGAAAGAGCAGGAAATCACCCACCATCTTCTCACTAGCACCACGTGACTTCCCAGTAGGAAGTGAACACTGGCCCCAAGCAGGACTGTGGGGAGGCATCTGAGCCCGGGGTTTGCATCTGAGCCTGCTCTGAACCGGGTTACAATGTTCTCTGTATACCCCTTACACCTCCCATTCGCCACTTTGCCTGAGTAGGGAGAAAGCACGGGGCACAGCCACCGGTCACTCAGAAATTACAATTGAGCAGTTGCCCTGTCCTCAGTGACACCACTGTGAAATCCCCACACTTTCTAGCGGACCTTCTCAGCATGCAACTGACAGACAGAACCGACACGGAAGTGAAGGCATGTTCCCCTTTAACATAGTTCTCAAACTTTTCTTGTGTATTATTTAAATGAGAAAAAATTAATTTGGGGGCCAGGGAGAGAACACAGGGTTAAAGTGCTTGCCTTGCATGCAGCTGACCCCAGTTCAACCCCCAGCACTGCATCGAGTCCCCTGAGCACTACTGGGTAGGTTCCCTGAGCAGAGAGCCAGGAGCATGACTAGGTATGGCCCCATCCCCGCTCTGACTGAATGCAAATTCCGTTATTTCTCACATACAGCTGGCATGTGTGTACTTTCTCCAGGGGCCTGCATCCCACCTACTCTTTATCAGGGGACTATCCCCCTGTGTGATTCAGACTTGGTCAGAAGCTCTGCTCCTTCCTGGGTCCCCCAAGGTGGAATCAGAGGCCATAGCCGGTATGAACTTTGGAGAGGGCGTGCCATGATCGGCTCTCCTCCAGTCTGCACTTCCTGGTATCTCCCTCATCAGGTCCCAGGTTAAAATCCAAGTGTAGGTGACAGAGGGCTCCCTTGGTCTCATCATCAAAGCTGTGGAAGGCTGGAGCGATAGTCCAGTGGGTAGAGTGTTTGCCTTGCCTGCGGCAGACCAGATTGGATCCCCAGCATCCGGTATGGTCCCCTGAGCCCTGCCAGGAGTGATCCCTGAGTGCAGAGCCAGCATGAAATCCTGAGCAGGGAAAGGACACCACAGGACGTGACCCCAAAGCAAAAAACAAACAAAACCAGACAAAACCAAAATAAAGCTCTAAAGCGATGGAGTGGGGGAGAAGGTAGGAAGTTGATGGACAGGCTTCCTTCAAGGTCCTCTCTCCTGGGACTGGAAACCATGGCACCCAGGCCAGGTAACCCCACCTGCCGAGAAGGAAAGAAGGGTGCTGCTTTCCCATCTTTTTCAGAGAAAGTCTGCTGCTCCCCAGGGATGCACCTATCGTAGTCCAAGACCTTTCCATGAGTGGACTGGGCTTACTGAGGCCACTGTTTCCCTCAGGGAGCTCCGCACATTGCAGGGAAAGATGCTGAGCCTGGAGAAAAGGGGGCAAGTTGAATTTTGAACAACAGGGTCGGCCAAGTCTGGAGCTCCGGGCAACTCCCTCCTCTATGAGCCAGCCATTCCCTCCCTGTCCTAACTTTGACCCGACTCTTCTCAAAGGACAACACATTTAGCCTCCTAGAGAAAAATGACTGGTGGGAGTTGGAACAATGGGTGCCTGAGAGTCTATTAATAACTCAATAAATCACTGTGCCTAATTAAAAGAAAAATACCATGTGAGAACAAATACAGAAACAAACACAGGTGAGAACCAGAATCCCAGAGTGCCGGGCCCGTGGTTGCATGGATGCCCAGCCATGGAAACCATTGCTGTAGATCAGGTTTCTCAAACTTCGGTGACCCGTACACATTTGCATCAAAGTCCCTAGCGAGGCTGTTGGGATTCCTCCAACTTCTCCGGTCTTTCTCCTGCCCCTTTTCACCCCCTGCTGCACCTGCAGAAAGAAATCCTTCTCTCCTGACTTCTGGGATTTTCCTCTCATTTACTTGGCTGGACAGAAGACCTTGATCAGTCACGTGAAAAGCCATGTTTGCCTTCCCTCCTAAACTTCCTTCCCCACGGGGAGCAAAGAGCTGACGTGTTGGTGGTGCAGATACTGGCAACGAGATTCACATCCGCCGCAAACTCTGCTTACTCGGGGGTTCGAGCAGGTGCTGCCCTTAGAGCTGAGTACGAGTCATCCGCTCTCCTTTGGTCCTTCTTTTAACTGCCACAGAACCCCTCGGGGATACAGCAACTCCCACTGTATCCACCTTGCCCTGGCTGTGTAGAGAAAGGCAGCCTGGCTCCTGCTGCTGTTCTTCAAAATAGAATGTGGCCAAAGCTCCCCCTTGATTGGCAAGGTGGGGGGGGGGGTAAAGGGGCAAACACTTTAGAGCTGGTTGGCGAAATGAGCTCTGCTGCAATTGTTCCTCTCCGTAGATGAAGGTGACACTGGGCCACAGGGCAGTCAGTGGGGATGGCTGTGATCCATGAAAAAAAAAAAAATTCCAAAAAGTGGCTGTGAGCCAGTGAATGGCAGTTTATGGACCTTGGGCCTCGACACAGGAGGATCATGATCTGAAGCAGCAATTTCCTCAGGACAAAGCACCTCATCTCTGGCTGGGGAAACGGGGGTCCAGAGCAGACGTCAGACTCGTCCATGGGCACACAGCTGTTTAGGGAGGGGAGGAGCTGAGACCAGACCACGGGTTCCTGACACCTCTGGGAGTGCTTCTGGAACCTGCCACTGAAGGGCCACGTCCAGCCAAGGCCTTGCATGTACTGGTTTGGGGGTCACCAGGCTAGACAACTCCTCCGAAGGTTGCTCCCGGCTGGGGTCAGTGGACATTCCATGGCCCTTCCATTTCCCCATGCCTGCAGATTACACCCACGGGATCCACCCCACTCAGACAGTGTGGGAGAGTTTTCCCCTTAACTGCTTCCTGAGACCCTCAGTGTGACCAGAAAGGTGCTGAAGAATCTGCCAGGCAGGCTGGTCTCTGTCTTCAGGGGTCACCCCAACACTCTGAGGGGGGAGAGGCACCACCCAGATCTCTCTTCGAGGACAGACATCCTCTGAGTCACAGGGAGTGCTGGGGACATGTAGCTTTCAGCTGAGGCAGCTGCATTCCTGGGTCCAGCCTTCTCCAAGGGTACCTGGAGGGCCTGAGCATGGTAGAGGTAGAGAGTCCTGGCAGTGGGGGCCATGCGGGTAATTCTGAGGAGTCTAGAGATTCCCAGGGGTTGGACTCCGCCTCACCATTCAACTCCTTCCTCCTCCGCCTCCTACTCCCATCCCCTGCGGCTCCTGGGCACAATCCTGAAGACCCCATTGAAGGAGTGTCCTCATCATTCCATTCTGTGTTGGAGGCTGAAAAAGCTCCAAGCGGTGATCACGAGGTGTGGGAGCTGGGACATGGAGTGCTGTTGGCAGGACCAACATGGAGGCGCTTCTGCTAAGCCCTCCGAGACCTAACATCTAACTGTGGTTTCAACCCCCTGCAGTCTCAGCCTCCATTCCGCACACGCTCCTAACTGGTCAGCACGTAATGGGGATCACTCTGTTTTGGTCCTCACGGGCAGATGAGATCATCTACCACAAGGCTTTCCCCCCAGCCTCACGGGAAGGTAAACATAGTCTGAAATGATTCCCTCCTCTCTGGTCTTGGCCTGTTCCTGCCTCTGTCAACCGTTCCTTCTGTAAGCTTCCCAGAAGGTCTTTCTTCTTGCTAGAGGGGATCTAACCCCACCGGATAAAGTCAATGACTTTTCATCAGGAGCTCGGTTAGATTTTGGTGTTTCAACGGTGCCTTGACCAAGCTAGGTACTTGTTGAGACAGAGAGTAAAGATACTGTCCTAACTCTTCCTGCCACCAGCCCTGCCCTCCTGGGTTCTGGGAAGAGGGGGGTGTTGGAAAAGGAAGCAGAAGGATTGTCCCATTGTCCCAAAAGCTGCCACCTATGGTGGGTATGGTCAGCACCGCCCCAGTGGCCATGCCCAGGTTCTTCAGAGAGTAAAGCAGCTAGATGACAGGGGAAGACAATTCTGGAGGGATAAGTCAGCTGGCCTCCGGGTACCTCAGTACAAAGGGGGCGGGGACTCTGCCTGGGCTGGAGCCTGGACTCCCTAATGTTTGCTTAAGTGGCAAAACCCAGGTTTCTCACACACACACACACACACACACACACACACACACACACACACACACACACGAGACAACCTCTAATCCACCAGGAGTGACCCCTGAGAGCAGAGCTAGAAGTAAACTGAGCACAGCCAGGTGTGACCCTCCCCAAAAAACAAACAAAAGAAACTTCTGAACTCCAGGAAAGTGGCAGTGCCTCAATCTCCATCCAGACTGCCAGTATACTGGCACCCCCCGCCCCCACCCCGCCCCAACACACACCTGACCCTGTTCTGTGGCACCCCACCCCCACCCCAGCTCTGCACCAGTAGCTTCTCGGGGGAGCAGCAGCAGCCCATGGCCCCCACTAAGTTAAAGTCCTTGGGAGAAGTAAGTGGGTCAGCTTGGAAAAGGCAACTGTGAGCCAGAAAGGAGGCGAGAAATTCCAGAACATGGGGAGGACATCAGCCATCTATTTTTACCCCCAGGTTGTTTCACACTGCGACGCCTCCACTGCACCCTGTGGAAGAGCGCACGCCCCTTGGGGCAGGGGGGTCACCGTGATGAGCATTTCTCCTCGAGTATGTCAGAATCCAGGAATAGCACAGAAGCCAGCAAACAAGCAAGTCAAGGGAAAGGGTCTGGGAGGGGGGACTCACATTAGGCTGTTAGCTGGGAACAGGAGTGGGGCGTGACTGGCACTTCTGTGGTAACACAGAACCCCAGGGTAGAACACTGGTCAAGGCATTTGCTTTGCATGCTGCCCACTCAGGTCCAATCCCCAGCACCGCCAGGGGCCACTCCTGAGGACAGAATCATAAGCAGCCCCTGAGTACCTGTGTGTGTCCACCCCAACCCCAAACAAACCCCGAAACACTGAACTCCCCAAATACAAATACATATACTCCTATACAAATAGATTAATTAGGAATAAATAAATGTGAAGGAGAGGTGCCGGGAAGAAACTCAGACCCTAACATTCTCAGTTGTATTTCGACCTGTAGAGATACAGCCGGTGGTCCGGAAGTTTCCAGGCTGCAGAAGGGAAGACTCCCTCCTCTAGAAACAAAACCCACTTTTCTGAAGTGGCAGGTTAGCGGGCTCAACTCCAAGGAAACGTGCCAGTACCGCTGTCTTCGGGGAACAGAAAAACAGCCCTTCTTTCCCACTTCTGCCATCTGGACTCATCGCACACAAGCTAGGAAATGGAAAGGGGACTTGGAGTCTCGCTCGAACACTTAGGTGATTCTAAAGGTATGTCCACATGCACATGAACGTGTGTGTGTGTGTGTGTGTGTGTGTGTGTGTCCATGAGAGCTCTGTATCTTTCTTCACTCCAACTCTTATGCTAATGCAACCATGCATCATTTACATCTTGAAGAACTTTTGTTGGAGTTTCAGTTCTACTCATTTTGTTTGTTTGTTTTTGCACCACACCCAGCAATGCTCAGGGGTTGCTCCTGGCTGTCCACTTAGGAGTTACTCCAGGTGTTGCTCAGGGGACCGTATGGGGTGCCGGGAATCAAATGCAAGTCATCGCATAGAAGACACATGCCCTGCCTGCTGTACTCAGCTCTTCTGATTCCAACTTTCACTATTATGAACTACACTGCCATTGACAGTTTTTGTGTATTTTGTATCCTTACATAAAAATCTGATTAGCTCTTTTTAACTTTTGTAAGGTTGCATGTTTTACCCAACAGGGCTTGGAAGGTACTCCCAGCTCAGTGCTTTGTTGATTTCTTTGGGATTAAATCATAGATGTAGATGTGTGTGTGTGTGTGTGTGTGTGTGTGTGTGTTGGGGGGTTGTCAAAAATATTTTACTCTCCCAAGTTAAGAGAAAACTCTTTTTTAGGTAGAAACACTCTTTTGGGTGGCTAAGAATATATTAAAAATCAAGGGACAAAAAAGAGAGTGCAAGAAATTAGATACTTGCCTTGCATGCAGCCAATCCAGTTCAGTCCCCAGCACTATTTAGGGTCCTCTGAACACTGCCAGGGGTCACTCCTAAGCACTGGGCCAGGAATCACCCCTGAACACGCCTAAGTATGGCTTAAAATCCACCCCCGCAACACAATATTTTTTGTACGGGTAGAGAATTATAAGAGAATAGCAGCCCTAAGCCAAGTCAGATAAGAAGTAAAGCCAGGAGCTGTGAGATGATGAGTGGGTAATTCAAATTATTCATGGAAAGGAAGAAATTCTGCTGGTATAAAGATCTCAAGTGTGAGAAATAAAATCAAAATATTTAAAATTTTAGGAGTCTGGGGCCAGATAGATAGTACGATGGGTAAGGCACTTGCCTTGCATGTGGCTGACCCAGATTTGATCCCTGTCATCCCATATGGTCCTCCTGAGTCTTCCAAGAGTGATCCCTAAGCACAGAGCCAGGAGTAAATCCTGAGTACAGTCAGGTGTGGCACCCAAAACAACCAACCAAAAGATTAGGAATCTATGTAGAAAACTCTTAAAAAAAACAAACTAGACGGCGGAATCAAGTGGACAATGACTTAGAGCAGCTGGCCTGTCAGCACACGGTCCCAAGTTCAAATCCCCGGTGTCCTGTGTGCACTGACATGATCCTGGCAGCTCTGCCATCTGTGATTTCCTGGCTCTGTGAAGAACTTCTGGCAGCACTCCAGCTGGTGTGTGTGAGCATCACCAGGAGGGTGTGACCTCCTAAGTGCCACAGCCAGGGAGTGACACCTGGATGCTGAGCACATGTAACACCCCCCTACCCACACAGACACACCACACACACACACATACACACACACACTGAGTACCACAAATACACCTTTGTGTGTCTGCACCACCAGTGTGAGCCCCGGTGAGCAGGTGTGCATGTTCCTCAACTGACGGGCCATGTACACAAGCCCCCCCAGTGAGCACCACAGCTAAGAATATGTGATGGGACCACCCCAGCCAGGTGTGTGTGAGTGAGACCCTGGGTCATTGCGACAGCATCAGAGAAGGGAGAGGAGAGAATGAAATGAGCAAACCAGGAAAGATGGAATCTTATGGAAGTTGACTCTGTAGTAGAGCATTTTCCTTGCATGTGTGAGGCCCTGGGTTTGATCCCCATTACACTCCCACCCCCCCACACACACACAAAGAGTCATATCTGTCTACATAAAAACTTAGAAAATTTTCCTTACTGAAACAAAGCTCCAAACCATATTTTTAAAATGCATAGGCATTAAATAGATTGGGGAAAAAATTACAGCAGACAGAACAGAAATGGTAGCAAACGGGGGGAGGTTGTTTTGTTTTGTTTTGTTTTTTGTCAAATTGCCATTAACTCTAAATCTCTTGCATCCTTCAAAGTTTTTTGCCTGAGGGTGAGGGCAGAGTTTGGGACACACCTGGTGGTGCTTGGGACTACACCTGGCTCTATGCTATGGGGTCACTTTGTGCTGCTCAGAGACCATTGGGTACTGGGGATTGAATGAGGTCAGTGACATGCAAGGCAAATGGTTCACTTCCAGTGCTCTCAGTCTCTGGCCCCAACCTTTCAAGTCTTAAAGAATGCACAGACACTATTAAACGCCTCTCATACAGGAACAGATAGAGGCCAACAGATACTGTCCATCAGTATTAAAATGATCCAAGTCACTTCGGGTCCCAGATACCCCATCTCCTCCAAATGGAGTGTTTCCGAAGGTGCCAGGAGCCAAGGCTGCAACACTATGATGACATCACTCAAATTACCATGAGGAATGCTTTTCTGTCAAGGGGAAAAGCAGAGCGGAGCAAGGTTAAATGGCTGTCAGTCATGCCTACGCAGAGGCTTAGCGTTTGAAGAGCTTAAGCAAAGGCAGTTTCTGAAGAATTCATAAGACCCGATGCCTTCTCTGCTTTGTATCAACCACACTGTTTATTTGCAGAGGCTAAGTGATTATTAACAAGGTTTTGTGGAAGAATTGAGGGGCAAAATTTTTCAAAAAAGTCAGCCTGAGCAGATCTATCAACACGCCAGAGAAATCTGCAAGGGGCACGCAGGTTCGGAAACATCAATTCCGACCCGGCTCTGTGACAACAGCAAGCACAAGCGCGACATGATGAGACTTTTTACAAACACGTGAACTGGGGACTTCCATCCCCGGAGACATCTCTCGGAGCTCTGCTCATTTCCCAGACATTAAACCATGTTAACCTTCCTCTGTTGCCTTGGTTCATCACCAGGTGACTATGAAGCAGAAGAAAATACTCCCAAGTTCAGGGAAAAGGACATCAGGAGTCATCCACGGGCCTGCAGTTACTATAGTGACACTGCCAGTTGTCCAGGCGACAGAAACCCAGCTCCCCTCACTACCCTGGGAGCCGCCTCCCCCATGGTTCAAGGCAATGGCTCTTCCCTGCACCCGGTAAAGGAGTGGAGGGAGCGGAATGCACAGGATTAAGCTCAAGCTACCTTTTTGTTTGGTTTGGGGACCACACAAACAAAAGCAAGCCCTTGGGCAATACTCAGGGCTTACTCGGGACTCTGTGCTCAGGGATCACTCCTGGCAGGGCGATTTTCAGCCAAACAAGCCCCTGGTTCAATGCAAAGGGACAAAGGGTGAGATGCTGCTTGGACCCTGCAGTGCTGGGGACACTAACGTCACCCAGGTATGGGCTGGGGGCAGATCTGATGCTGGGGGCCTCCAGAACTGTACCTGTCAATGCCGGGGGAGGGGGTGCACGTGGTGCTGGGAACTGATGCCAGGTCAGGCACTGCTAGACACATGCCCTAACCACTGTCCTACCTTCCAGCCCCAGGCAAACCCTTGGTAGCTGGACATAACCCAGCCTGTTTATTGTTGTTGCTGTTATCTTTATCAGTGGAGTCAAATCAGTGAAGACACTCCTTTTGGCCATAACCCTTTGCAGTTTGCTTCTTTCCTTCCTGTTCTTAATTCTGAGATCACTCAGAACCCTGTTCGTGACTGACCCTGCTTCTTGTACCACATGTGAAAATTTATGTGTGTGCGTGCGTGTGCGTGTGCGTGTGCGTGTGCGTGTGTGTGTGTGTGTGTGTGTGTGTGTGTGTGTGTGTGGTGGGGTTGGGAGAACTCAGAGTGCCAGAATGGAAGTGACTCTGTGTGGGACGGGGACACTCGAGCCTCCCTGTGTGAAAGCAGTACATGGCGAGTGTTCCGAATATTATTATAAGCCATTGTCATAAAGTTTTGCATCAGTGGGTCCCCCCCACCCCACTGGGTGGCTGGGACCACGTTCCAAATAGGTTGCTCTCAACATCTACATCACCAGCAGGGTTGCTGAGGGTGAAGCCCAAACATCCTCAGTTCCCCAGAGGCGCCTGCAGGTGGCGCCAGGCCACACCTGACAGCACCTCGGAGAGAAATCTCTGGAAAGAAGCACCTTTCCTTTCAGTTTATAGGCCAGGGTGCTCTTATTTTAAAAGACAACGTGTCTAATTTTATATTTCAGGACTGTTAGGTCTGAATCACAAATCCATGCAGGCGGGAAGGACATGCCCCTCGGGGTCTCCAGGCCTTGGAGTCTGGAGAGTCTGGTCAGACCCAGGTGACCAGCACCGCTGGGGGCCGTGAGAGAAGCAGAAATACCTGGGTGGGCCCAGCCCTGCCTTTTCCCCCAGCCCTTTAAGGGACTCAGATGCCGGGTCCAGTGTGAGAATGGCTGCTCTACAGGATCTCATCTGACCCAGAGGTGAGGGGACCAAGAATTCAAAGGGACACCTTCAAATTCAGGATCTCTGGAGCGACAGACACAAGCGTCCACCCCATTCTCCCACACTCGGAAGGGAAATGTTCCCAGTCCCTGACTTAAGCGGAAAGAAAACTCAATCTGGGAATGGGGGTGCAGGAGGGGGAATGCCAAACCACAACATGCGACATTTCAGAGCCTTGAAGCTAAAGACCTTGCCTGGCCTAAGTCACTTGCCAGGATGTTTGCATTTCTGATGCTCCTTCTCCTCTTTCTGTGGGCACAGAGCAGCCCTTGAGTGTGTGAATGATGAGGAGCGTTTAAACATGCTCAAGAGGCTGTGAGACAGTTCAAAGTGCCCGGTGACAGGGAGAAGCCCAAGTTCACAGACGCTTCGTTACTAAGTGACACGTCCTTTATTGGCTTCCTTTGTCTCTTGGAAGGACCAGGGAAGGGGTTCTGCCATAGAGCATTTGTCTTGCAGGTGTGAGTTCGATCCCTGGCACCTCAAATGCATTGTTGAATATATCAGCCCTTGGACATTTTTCCATATTCTAGCAACCGCAGTGATGGAGGAGTTCATAGTTATTGTCTCAGTATTCCTATTTCTCACATTACCGTTGAATCTAGCCCTGCAGGACAACAGCTCACATCTGGCTACCTGAGCAATCTCAGTCCTCTGAAGATTTCTCAGCCTCCTAAGACTTCCCAGCTCCTCTAACACTGTGGGATTTCTTCGTAGCTCCCTACCAGGACAGACATGTTCCCAGAGTGCCTGAAAGACAGCGAGCGCCCACTGAAAGCCCGCAGTGGGTTCCTGAGAACCACGGCTTTACACATCACGACACAGAGCAAACCCAGACTATCACAGGTAATAGCTACAAACAGGAAGGGAGGTCTCCGGCATTCTGGCCACAGGAACATCACCAACCTACACACACACACACACACACATACACACACGCGCACACACACACCGAACCACCTCCCACAGCATTTCCAGTAGGAAACCACCATTTGTATTCATTCATTCATTCCATTCATTCATTTCCTAGCCATTGGTTTCCTTCCTTCCTTTCTTCATTCATTCATTCATTTTGGGGTCCTTAGTTTTGAGTAACCAGAGCCCATCCTGGTATCCTTGGGGCCCAAGATTCACATCCACATTCATTCGGGCTGGAATCTCTGTGATACACAACTCACCCACCTCTCATGCACGTCTTAGGGCTGGGCAAGGAAACCAAAGTCCCCCAAGCAAGCTCACATAGACACGGGGAGAAGAGGCAATCTCCCCCTCCCCTTGCCCCCAACTCACACCCCAGTAGAGTTGATTATACCCCCACCCCCTCATCAATGTTATCATGCAATGATGCTATTTTGGCACCCACTGGGATATTCTCATGAGTCACAGGACTCCCTCCGCAGGTATGTATTTCATGCTCTCCCATCACCTCCATGACCGCGGGCTTCATGCAGGTAGCCCTCCCTGGGAGCAGGAAGTAGCCTCTGTGGCCCTGGAAGCTAATCAGGTCATTCTCCAAGGTCAGTCCAGTCAGAAGCAGAGTTCCGGAGTGCCGTGTCTTGTAGATTCTAGCCACTGGCATGGAGCCATCCTTGAAATGCCCTCTGAGTCCTCCATGCAGGTGCGAGAACACAGGCAGAGCAGTAGCACACCAACCCCAAAGCCTCCTACCCGGTGAGCTTATGCAGAATCTTGCAGATGGTGTGGAAAGAATGAGCCAGTTACCCTTCAGCTCAGGTGTAAGCTTTTTGCTTGACTTTAACTTTTACTTCGTTTAATGTTCAAGTTGGGGGATTATGATCATCTTTTTGGTAATTGAGATATCCCCAAAGTCTTTTTCCTTCTCCCAGGCATGCCCTAAAGAGACTGCTTTGGGCCAAGCAATTAAAAAAGTTCTAAGCAAAAATGCACAATCAAGTGCCAACAGTAGGAA
Organism: Sorex araneus; assembly: GCF_027595985.1. Taxonomy (NCBI): domain Eukaryota; kingdom Metazoa; phylum Chordata; class Mammalia; order Eulipotyphla; family Soricidae; genus Sorex; species Sorex araneus. The sequence goes on from NC_073305.1 coordinate 14,062,796, forward strand.
AAACCCACCTCAGTCCTTTGCTGCACCCAGAACCTCGAAGTATAGCCTGTTATTCTATCCCAGTCAGGTATAACAATTTGTCAGCCAGGAATAGAAATGATCACAGCTGGGTTATTGGGAATTGAAAAAGAAGAAACTAAGAAATAGGGTTTTTACCTTGAAGTGGAGCCATACTATTTATCTGGACTGACAATGCTAAAGCAACGTTAGCTTTGTTTCTCAGACCAAATCTCTTCTGAGAACCGACTCCACCATGCTTGTTCTTTGGGCGTGACAGAATACAAACTGCTTCTCCGGGATGAGAGAGGTTGGAGGCCCCTCTCAAGGAAACTCATAAAGCCAGAGACCATGACAAATCCTGGCTTTCAATGCCTCTATCCCTGGGGGCTGGCGATCATATAATAATGATGAATTTTTCTTCTTTGTGTCCCCAAGCCCTTGGGCCAGACAAGGGCCTCAGTCTTCTCATCCATTCAATGAGGAGCTGGAGCTGGAATAGTTGTATGATTCCTTCCAGGATTTAGAGTTCTTGAACATTCTATTAGAATCAAGAGGCATCACAATCAATAGTAATCTGAGAAAATGTACTCACCTAGTGAGGTGCAACCCAAGACGTTTTCCAAACACCTGACCAGGGCTTCAATGTCACTGTCCTGTCAAAACAAGAAAGATTTACATCCTGTAATGAGTGAGAAATATTTAATGGCATAGAAAGACGCACCGGTCATAGTCAGGCTAAAGAGAACACAATAAATTCTGTTTACAAAATTATATTATCATTTGAATCATTTCTTTAAAGACAAACACCTATACATTTCTCTATATCCTCTCTCCTCATACCAAACCATAGCTCTGTTGTTCTATGTCTGTGTGGTAGAATAAACACTGAAAATGTTAACAGTGGTTTTGACCCCAGTTGGGACTATCAGAGATCTTAATTTTCTCCTGTGTGCTTATACTTCAGTCATTTCTAAATTTTCTACAAAAATGTATTATATTTAATCTACAAGATGGTAAATGCTATTAGAAAGAAAAAAGGTGCAATCAATAATCTAGACTAGAGGAAATAAGTGAATGTCCTCATCAACAAAGCACCTCTACAAACCAGTTCTTTGGAAATGTGTGGTTTTAAAGGCATCATAAATCTTAGGATTGGACTTTTTATTTATTTAACTTAACCATCAGCAAGGGGTAGTCATTCCCACAAGGGATCCGGAGTCTGAGAACTGTATTTGACAGCAAGTACTATTCTTACGATGAAATAAATATCTGCCCTCTGCCCAGGAGAGCTGGAGACATCCCAAAAGCATCATAATGATCTTAATTATCTTTGGATCTGTGGTTACGCTGAGGGAGATTAATAATTTATGGCTCACCTGCTCCATTTCAGAAGAAGCAACACATCTCCTATAACAGTAATTGTGCACTTTAGAAAAATGAATTCTAGTCCAGTTGATGACTCTACAATGATGATGTGCTGGCTTTCATTGCACGACATACAGCTGGGTCCAGGCAACCAGCTCTCGTGCCGGAAATGAAACCCAGTCTCCGTGCATGTGCCATACATATATAAAAGGATTGATAGATAATAAGTCAATGAAGGCAAATCACTCATGGAAGACAACTCCAACCCACCACCATGTGAAGCCCAGGAACCAGCTACAGGTACCAGACACAGAAATAGGAAAAGGAAATAATCAATCTCTCTCCTCCTCTTCCCTTGTGGTCTCCAAACGTAGTAAGGACATTCCTGAGCAGAGAAGAATGTGGCAGACACAGGACAAAGGGAGGACCCATGAGTCAACATATGATGACACCAACCAGGCAAGTTCAGGTTCAAACCCGGCTCCTCCTCTATCAGTGCAGGTCTTGGCTGAGCAGAAGGACTCCCGAGGAGTTTGTTTCTGCCTAGAAACCCTCAAAACTAGGGTTTGATCCATCTAAACGTTTTGGTTTTGGTTTTGAGGCCACGCCTGGATGTGCTCAGGGCTAACTCCGGTGCTCAGGGATCACTCATGGCAGAATTCTGGAGACCATAGGGGGTGCCAGGATTGAACCCAGGACAACCATATGCAAGGTAAAAACCCTATCCACTCGGGGCTGGAGCTATAGCACAGCGGGTAGGGCGTTTGCCTTGCACTCGGCCGACCCGGGTTCGATTCCCAGCATCCCATATGGTCCCCTGAGTACCACCAGGAGTAATTCCTGAATGCAGAGCCAGGAGTAATCCCTGTGCATCACCAGGTGTGACCCAAAATGCAAAAAAAAAAAAAATCTTATCCACTCTATTACTCCAGCCCCTTGAATGGTTAAGATTGAATAGACTTCTAGCTCTAAACCCAAACCCCTATTTCTTCTGGTTGAAGAGTTAAACTGATAGTAAGTATGGTAGATAATCTTCAGAGACGACTACACCAATCTTCCTATCCCCATGATCTTAGGTCACACCTCATGTCAAGACATTAGCTCCTTATCCACCCTTGACCTGGCCCTGTGACTCAAGTGCTGGATGGATCAAAGAGTGTGGCAGAAGCAATGCAGCATGACTTTTGTGACTAGGTCACAAAGGACCTTGTAGCTTCCCTTTTTCATTCTCTTGGGAGCCAGCAACCACATTAAAAAGTCAGGCAATTCCCTGGAGGAAACTTGAGACTAACAGACCACATGGAGGACAGCAGAGTCCCAGCCCACAGCCCACACCAACTGTTGGGCAAGAACATGAGGGCACTTGGGACACCTGGGTCAGGTCCCAGCTAAGTGTAGTCAGGCAGCAATCACGGGAACATGCCCAAAAGCATCCTGCGAGATTCACTTCTAATAAACTGTCCAGTATCCAGAAACAATCGACTATGACGTATTCATACTTGTTTTCCTGTATATAAAGTCTGCTTTCTCAAGAAACAATGCTCCTGTGAAAGATAAGACGATTGTCATGGTCCCTATGTGGCATAAAAATATTTGTCTTTCATGGGGATATGAGTTTCGGCCAGAGGAATTTATTTCTCCCATCCGTGGACCAACCAGGTGCGACTCTGCTCAGCTTCTGAGAGGGAAGAATTTCTAATGGTAGAAGTGTAGGCCAGAGCACGCAGGCCTGTGCACCGGGAGAGTCAGATTGTACCTTCACAGGATGGGAACCAGGGCACTACAAAGATCCTGGGTCCTCAGTCAGCTCTGCCTACCCAAACAAGCCTGAGCTACAGCCTCACTTAGGAGCTATGATGGAAGATTCAGTGCATACTCCACACACAGAGATACTCACATCAAACACATTCACGCACACACACACACACACACACACACCACACTCATAGCCTGATACACACACACATTCACATACCCACAGCCACACCCACATTCACACAGACACTAATACATACACACACACTCATACACATTCATGTGTGTGTGTATTGTCTTTACAGTTGTACTCCCTCCAGGAGAGATTTATGAAATACTACTTGTATGTTGAAAGGAAGGTGGAATCGAGCTTAGCCCACCATCTTAGGGGCAGCGATAACCTAATTATTTATGGAGGAAGAAAAGACTAATGAGTCCAGGGTGCTGGGACCATCTTGAAAGTCCAGAGATACTTGTCAGCACTGCACAACAGCAATCTGCTGAAATTTTTTGTTCGCTTTCTCTTTCTTTCTTCCTTCCTTCCTTCCTTCCTTCCTTCCTTCCTTCCTTCCTTCCTTCCTTCCTTCCTTCCTTCCTTCCTTCCTTCCTTCCTTCCTTCCTTCCTTCCTTCCTTCCTTCCTTCCTTCCTCTCTTTCTTTCTTTCTTTCTTTCTTTCTTTCTTTCTTTCTTTCTTTCTTTCTTTCTTTCTTTCTTTCTTTCTTTCTTTCTTTTTCTTTCTTTCTTTCTTTTTCTTTCTTTCTTCTTCCTTTATCACACCCAGCAATGCTCAGAGGTTACTTCTGGCTCTGCACTCAGGAATTACTCCTGGCAGTACTCAGGGGACCATATGGAATGCTGAGGGTTGAACCCCCGTAGTCATTGCAAAGCAAACACCCTACCCACTCCAGCTCCATTCTGCTCATTTGCAGCCACTAATTACCTATAATTCCCTACAAGGCACATTCTCCACCAGCAGCAGGATGCCAGAAACCATAGGCTGAGGAATTCCTAGAGAACTTTCTGTCCTATGAACAGGGAGCTACACAATCAAAATGAACAATAAGAGTCAGAGTAATCTTTCCCAACTCCAGCCCAGAATGCACCTTAACCTCCTGGCTTCTCTGTCTGCTTTGTTTCGTGCATGTCTCTCTGAATAGCTGTGAGTTGGTTGGGGGCCAGAGTGATAGTACAGTGGGTAGTGAATTTGCCTTGCAAGCAGCCAATCCGAGTTCAATCCTGGTATCCTATATGATTCCATAAGCACTACTAGGAGTAATTCCTGAGTGCAGAGCCAGGAGCAATGCTCTGGGCATCACTAGGTGTGACCTAAAAAGGGGGAAAAAAAAAAGGAGAAGGAGAAGAGCGGGGAAGACAATGAGGAGGAAGAGAAGGAGGAGAAAGAGGAGGAGGAACAATTGTAACTCAGTTGCTGATCACAGAAGTCAGCAACTTCTGGAAAGAAGTCCAGATTCCCTTCAGAGATTCCAGGCTCGCAGGCTTGCCTGGTCCTGATAATCCTGTTCCTGTGTATCACAAGAATGTGTCCCAGTCACATTTTCCTCTTCTTTAAACACCAGGATCTGTGCTCACCTGGAGCTCAAAAACAGTGTTGAGGGAGTCTGGAGCCCCTCTCAGAGATTCCCTCCCGGCCGTTCAACGTGAGGACGAGAGGGTGAGGTGCTGTTCAACCCGAGGGCATGAAGCTAAGGTGCCATTTGAGACCTGTAGTTCTGGGGATAACCTGGGCCACTCCAACTGCACCCAAAGGTGCTCAGGGGACCATGTGGTGCCATCGGTCAAATCACGGTGCTCTGCTGTGGGATGCTTGGCAGCATCCCTGACCTCTGCCCACTATTTGTACCCTCCCCCTCTTCCAGGTGGCTTACAATCAAACATGTCTTTGGACCTTCCCAAATATTCCTAGGAGGGCAAACTCCCCACCAGGCCAACAGGAAGTCATTTAGCATCAAAGATGCTGGTTGCGCTCAGGATGGGAGATGTGTGCTGAAAGTAGACTATAGATTGAACACAATAATCACTCAACACCTCTGTTGCAAACCACAACAGCCAAAATGAGAGAGAGAGCAAAAGGGAATGCCCTGCCACAGAGGCAGGGTGGGATGGGGGGGGGGTGGGGTGGGGGGTGGGAGGGATACTGGGATCATCCGTGGTAGAGACTGGGCACTGGAGGAGGGATGGGTACTCAAGCATTGTATGACTGAAACACAAGCACAAAAATATGTAAATCTATAACTGTACCTCACGGTGATTCACTAATAAAAAAATTTAAAAAAAAGATACTAGTTGCCTTCTATTAGTGAGTATGTGATCTCATCTTCTTTTTCTTTTCTTTTTAAATTTCATTTTATTTTTATAAAGTTGTTAATAATTTATTACATTTAATATTCCAACACCAATCCCACCACCATTATACCTTACCACGACCATATTTTGAATGTTTCCACCCTGACCTCCAAACCCTGCCCCAAGCAGGACCTTAATAATTTATTTTGTATTACTTGTTATGAATAATCTACTAAAAATTATCCAAAAAAATTTCCTTAGAGGAAAGTGTGTGAATATTGTTTTATTTCACCCTGGAGCCATTAAGCCCTTGTATAAGAAATTACTAACATGTTGTTAAAGATTGTGCTCTGTGTGTGTGTGTGTGTGTGTGTATGTAGCAGTGTAGCACTGTTGTCCACTTGTTCTTCGATTTGTTTGAGAGGGCACCAGTAACATCTCTATTGTGAGACTTGTTGTTACTGTTTTTGGCATATCAAATACGCCACGAGTAGCTTGCCAGGCTCTGCAGTGCGGGCAGGATACTCTCAGTAGCTTGCCAGGCTCTCTGAGAGGGACAGAGGAATCGAACCCAGGTCGGCTGCGTGCAAGGCAAATGCCCTACCCACTGTGCTCTCTCTCTCTCTCTCTCTCTATATATATATATATATGTGTGTGTGTGTGTGTGTGTGTGTGTGTGTGTGTGTGTGTGTATATATATGTATTTTTTTCTCTCCCCAAGGTGGGTTGCCTTCTATTTTATACCCCACCAAATATGGTGTGCTACCCTTGGTACATCATGAAAATGAGACTGCTTTTTTTTTTTCCCCTGTGTTTTTTTTTTGAGGGGAGGGGGTTTGGGGGAACCACCTCTGGCAGTGCTCCTGGCAATGCTCGGAAGATCATATGGGGTGCTGGGGATCGAACCTTGATTGGTTATTTGCAAGACAAATGCCCTACCCACTGTACTATTGCTCTGGCCCTCATGATCTCATCTACTACTAACTGGCCACAATGCAGATGTCTTTTAGAACTCTGTTACACTCATGTAAAAAAAAACAATTAGGTTTAATGCATTCTACTTCCCTGCAATGCCAAAGGAACCCGATGTCATTTCTTTGCTTAGATTTAGACAGTAAAACCTAAGTGGACCATTGAGGCAGGTGGGGGGTGGGGCGGGGGGAGGGAAACTGGGGACATTGGTGGTGGAAAATGTACACTGGTGGAGGGATGGGTGTTGAAACATTGTATGACTAACACTTGACTATGATCAGCTTCCTAACTGTGTATCTCAAGGTGATTCTATAAAAGAAAAAAATCTAAATGGGATGTGTGTTCACACGTGTGTGTGTGTGTGTGTGTATGAGGGTGGAGGTGTAACTGTATAGTTTCCACATTAATGCACATAATGATACTGAAGCCACAGGTATAATTATGTGCATTATATATAAAACTATATTAAAAAATAATGGCAAAATGCCCCCTTTACTCTTGCTTGCAGTCAAAAAATATTTAAGAGAGTAAGGTGTGCTAAGTGCAAAACTAGACACACCATGATAAATGAGAGAGGGTAACCAAACTCAGTTAAAAGAATCACATGTATTGGAGTCTTCTCAGTTGGATACTTTAATATTGTGAATCTTGCACACACTGGAAATCTAAAGTTCAATTAAAATATTAGCTTTGAGTTAACACTCTTAATGTCCTGAACACTTTGACTTATTAAAAAATGTTCTGCAATTTCCGGGCGCCTTTATTGTTTTCCTAAACAACTTACTATTGCTTTCATTAGAGAATTTTGATGCCTGGAAAACAAAAAACAAACAAAAAAAAAAAAACAAAATCCCATTAACACAAACAATTTGGAAATATGAACATTCATTTTTCCTCTGCCGGAATATTGTCTCTGAGCATTATTTTGTTGGAATTTAACACTTTGAGAAGATACAAGGAGCCAAATTCTCAGACTCTCATATTCGTACCACAGCAGAATAAAGTAGCCGAAAATGCGGTTACAAGGCTTAGCCCAATCCAGCTACACAGCATCTTACATTTTCCAACTTTAGTTCCTAAAACTAAACCCCAAATACTATCATTCAAGCAAATCACAAACCCATTTGTTCCTTTAAAATTCCAACCTGAACATCTAGATGGAACCTTGGGGAAAAGAAATGACCTTGGTAAAAGATAACTTGAATTCTAATAAAATCTCATAAGCTGTCTAAAATAAAATCCCAACCTTAATTTGAAAGTTGACAGGATGCTGTTTTGAGAATATAATTTAACCATTATAAGGTCATATTTCTATGCCAATATTTCTACTGGAAAATAAAGAAGTCTTATTTAGTTACAAGAGTTCTTTAGGTGAGCTTTAAAATCTTATTTAGTTTTTGCAGGCTTTTTCTCATGATGACATTGATGATGATGCATTTTTTTTATATTGAGGTGAACGGCCAAGATCTTAAGCTGCAACTGAATATATGTACATATATATGATTACATATATATATATTTTGCTTTTTTGGGGGGGTCACACCTGGTAACTCAGGGGTTACTCCTCACTCTGCACTCAGGAATCACTACTGGGGTTCTGGGGGACCATATGGGATGCCGGGGATCGAACCCAGATAGGCTGTGTGCAAGGCAAACCACCCTACTCACTGTACTATGACTTCAGCCCCACATATATATTTTTTAATGTCATACCCATGGGGCCTCTACCCCAAATGGGTAAAGAACTACTCTTGTATCTCCAAACTTCCCAGCCAATCCCTACTAACCATGGTCCTGGCTGTTCTGATTTATGTGCACATTGATGAACTTTCAGTCTATATTCTGTTTCTCAGCCTGGATTGGTCTTTCACTTACAGTGATGTCCATTTTCCTTCCTAAAGACATTCTGGAAGCATCTTCACTGGTCTCAACCCTTCCATCTCCACACTCATTCTGTGACTTGATATACCCCTCCCCAAGGCAGGACCTTTGCACATGCTCTTCTCCTCTCTACACACTCCCTCCCAACTCCCTTTAAAGAGCTTTTTGTATTTTTCAGGATGTTGTCAGTCATCTTCCAATAATTCTCCCTCATGCTCCTGGTACTGAGTTTGCCCCACATTTTACTGCCCCACTCCAAATACTCCTCTCCTGTATCACATCAACATCTTTCTCAGTTGTTCTGATTTATTTATGACTGGGCATAATAGCATGAGACTGACGGGTCATTCCTTCCTTCCTTCCTTCATTCCACTTCAACAGAGCAACAACAGAATATTCCAAAGTGGGGGTCACAGATAAAAATTTTGTGAAATGGGGGAGGGGAATGGCATGGGACTTGGGGGTCAACGGGTAGGGAAAGGGGCCAGCAGAAGGTAACAAGGTGTGAAGCTGCAGTGGCACAAAGGCTGAGAACCAGCATCCCAGAGCACTCAAGTATGTGACGTGCAAATAAACCATCCAAACAACCACCCCACATTTCCTTTCTTGCAAATTGATTCACTAAGTTGTAATCCCTTCTTCTGAAAGCCATATCCACAAGTAGTGAACCAATGCAGAACTTGTAAGACATTCTGGATGAGGCCTTGGAAGTATGAAGGGTGGAGAAGGGAAAGGAAAGCGGGGTTGATTGAGGGCTGTGTGATGCCTGTCCGATTGAGGTCTTGGATGGTGCATCCGTCACGAGCTGGTGATGCTGATACTCCCTTTGCTGTCCTTTGTGTCTAGAGTTCCAGCAGGCTGGAAGTGAGTCTGATCTTCCTGCAGTACCAGAGCTAGTCCCTTCCCACCATCTGGACACCGATCATGCACAGCTGAGCCTGGGCTCTCTAATAGGCCTGGTCAAGATCTCTTCCAACTGTACAGCAGCCGGAAGCTTTAATCTCTTCTTTCCCTCTTTCCTTTCCCATCTTCCTGCCCACCTTCCTTCCCTCCCTCCTCTCCTTCCCTCCCTTCTCTCCTTCCCTCCCTCCCTCCCTCCTTCCCTCCCTCCCTCCCTCCCTCCCTCCCTCCCTCAGCATCATAGTTTGGATTTCTCTCACCTACGCCATGGGTATTTCTCATTCATTTCTACTTCTGGAGTTAAATCTGCTTCACAAGGACCCGCACTGACGTTGCAGAGCAAGCCAGAAGCTTGTGGGGAGGTTTGCTCTTACTATTCTAGTGACCACGATCTGATTAATCGAATGGCTCCCCAGTTTGCAGAAGACTCTTTTAGAGGCATCTCCCCTTCAGGGGTCCTCAGCGGATGCAGAGGCATGGCCTGGATTCCTTTCTCTGCTCAGGGAGCGTCGTTCTAAGCAGAAGCTCATCTCTGCTTCTCCTGATGCTTTCCTGTGTAGGGGGGAATTTCAGAAGCAAAGGAGGATGGAGGGCACAGGGACAAAGCATCTCAGAAAAACTGGCATAAACGGGCCTGAGCAGCCCCTGGGCTTAGCAAGAACAAGCACCGTGCTCAGAGCCTGTTGAAAACACTTGTGGACTAGAGCGAAGGGCATTAAGAGTCTGTGCTGAGGGGCTGCAGAGGGGTCACACACCTGCCATGTATCCCATGTTTGCATGGGACCACGAATCTTGCAGAAGGTAGTGAGGATCAAGGCAGAGAGAGAAGACACCGCTCTCCGCCCAGATGTGATCCCAAGCTGCCACACACGAGTGGTCCCTCCGTTCCTGAGCGACCATGATCCCGGAAGCCCACTAACTACTTTCGGCACCCAGCAGCCTCTTGCAGAAATGCCTCTAGACTGTGACCTAAGCTATGGCCCCATGCCACCCCAAGAGGGGAAAGGTTTTTCCCTCTCGATCTTGCCTTTCCCCGGTGGCAGTGACATGGCGACCGCCACCTTATAAGGCCCACTAAAGAGAGGTACGAGTTTTCAGTGATGCTACTTCTGGCAGAAATTTCTCTGGACTTAATCACTAAAATACCAGAAATCTAAAACCGCACGGCCGCGACCTCATATGCTCTTCATTCTCGGCAATGGAAAACAAATTATCAGATGATGCCTTTTTGGCAGGTCTGTTTGTTGGGGGAAAATTCCAAATAATAATAGTGAGTTTTCTGTTGAAATAGTGAATGTAATCAAAGTAAAGAGAAAGCAAAGTGAAAACCATCAGCCACACAGGTGGGGGGTGGGGGTGGGATGGGAGCTATACTGGGGTTCTTGGTGGTGGACCATGTGCACTGGTGAAGGGATGGGTGTTGATCATTGTATGACTGAAACAAGCCTGAAAGCTTTGTAACTTTTCACATGGTGATGCAATAAAAATTTTTTTTAAAAAAAGAAAAGAGAGAAGAGACTATGAAAACCCCCACCAGCCTGTGGCCCTAAAAACGCGTCCACTGAGCACATAAAACGTGTCCTTCACAGGTGCCACAAATATTATCCAGCACCTTGTGATGACAGCGGCTATAAACTCCAATCCCCTGGGACAGGTGAGGTTGGTTCTGCCTCGGCGACCACACACCCTTTGAGAAATGGCTGGCGGTAATGGTGGCATCGCTGCTCTGCTAATCACGGCAGAGACGTTTCTGACAATCAACAGCAATTCGGTGCTTCATAAAACTGTGCTTGGTGCAGCTACTGCTGAATAGCTCGTCCTGGGCTGGGGATCACAGAGACCTCTGTGATCGATCCTAATGACGCCTGTGCTGTTTTCCCTTCTGCAATCACTCCTTCCAGCAGAAAAGCAATTGTCGTCCCACCTGAAGGAAGGGCAAGCCACTCTGATTTGATGACTCGCACGAGAGGGGGGGGCTCTCTGGTGATCCTTCCAGTGTGCCCTGGTACCGTCGGGGCTCAAGGGCAAGAGAGGGGAATGGGGCAAAGGGGACAATCTCAGGTGACTGCAGGGGGCGCCCAAATTCATCAAACCCGCAGGACTAGCGCCCAGCACTTGGGTATGCCATGCTAAGTGCTCGTTGCAAAGTATACTGGCAAACTGTGTGCTGTTAATAAAATAACCTTAACGATGGGAAAAGTCAATACCCACCAGGACCCAAATGTCACATGCGTCTTGGGGGAGGGAGAGAAGGCTGTGGCCTCTACTGAGAAAAACCTGGGCCAACGTGGGCCTGAAGCATGACTCAGACCACTGCCGAGCTGGGTAGCCACAGGCAAGTTATTTTGCAGAACCTCTGCTTTCTCATTTGGAACACCGGGCTGCCACTGAACAGGTTTTGGGTCTGTTTGTTTGTTTTGAGGGGGTCACACCTGCAGTTCTCAGAGTTTATTCCTGACTCTGCTCAGAGATCACAGCTGTGCTCTGGGGACTATATGCAGAGCCAGGGAGCAAACTGGGTTCTGCCGTGAGTAAGGCAAGAAAGTGTCTTAATCCCTGTACCCTCCCTCTGGCCCTCTCCTCCCATTTTACAGATAAAAACACTGAGGCAGAGGTGGAGTTTAGAAGCCTACACAGGACCACACAACCCACACCTGACAAAGCTCAGGTTCAGATCCAGCCAGTTGGATTTTCAAAGCCATGTTCTAACAACGATGCAAAGGCAGGACCTTCTTAGAAGACTAGCAAGTTCAATTTGCCACATATGCCATAAAGGTGGTATTTGCCATATATTTTATTTGTGTGGTTATGAGTCCATTTTTAATTTATTAAAAACATCTTTAAATCATGTTATGAATGACTAAATTTTTGACTTGAAATGCTGCCTAATTTTAAAAATGAAAGATTCATTCTCTCTTTAAGCCTTAGCTTCTTAATGTCTCCCTCTCATTCTTTTTTTTCTTCCTCCTTCTCTTTCACTCATCCTCTTTCTGCTTTGCCCTATCTCTGTCCCATTCTGCTTCTCTTCTCCTGGTCCTTCCCTCCTTCCCTAGGTAGGATCTGAGAACGCTCCTTACTAGTTTTAGTTCCTTTTATCGTGTCTTCTTTAGACTTCAATACAAATCTCTAAGTGGAATGCACACTGGCCTTCTCTTCATTCCAAAAATAATCCTCCTGAATTGCATTTCCATTGACTTGAGAGCTTCTGAGTTGACGTCTGCTTTATGAGTTACTGGTTCTAAATTCAAAGCTTCTGAGCCTTCCAGCCATTTATGACTGGAAATGTTGCTAGGTTATAACCTCAGAAGAAATAGACACAAAAGAGCATACGTCTTCCCAGAGACCTGCCCCTCCCTCACATGACTCTTGATCTTTCCTTCCCTCTTCTACAGACACCCAGAAGTCCCACACCAGGGCTTCTCTGGGTCTGTGGGCCAGATGGAGCCATAAATAGAGTCTTATGGCCAAGACCTGTCTTCCGTGCCCTCCCACGCCTGGAAAGAGCCAAAAAGAACATGCCCTAAGGTCCAGAGTCTCTGGGTCTCATCCCCAAGCTTAATTTGTGTAACATAAATGTGACTCTAATATGAACACCAGAAATAAAAGTACCTACGTTTAAAAAATCACTCTTTGGGGACAGACACACAATGATCTCACTAAATTTGCAGGATATAATGAAACACTGTAGAAGAATAATTTCCAAAGGCAACAGAAACAAAGGGCAGGAGAGCTGGCCCTTTGCAGGGAGCTTGCCACGGTGGGGGAAGAGGAGTTAGGAGAGAGAAAGGACCATTATGACAATGATAGGAGAAGGGGACACTCTGGATGAGAACTGGGTGCTGAAAGGAGGTAAAGCATGACATGCTTTCAGTGACAGCATCGCAAATCACAGTGCCTGAAAGGAAAAATGAAAAAGGGAAAAGTGCCTGCCATAGAGGCAGGCCAGGGGGTGCTAGGGAAACTGGGGATATTGATGGAAATATCCCGAGCAGGGGGGTGGGGGAAGGGACACAGGTGAAGGGATTGGTGTTGGAACATTGAAACTAAATTATGAACGACAAAATTATGAATAACTTTGTAACTTGGTAACTCATGGTGATTCAATGATTTTTTTTTTAATTAAGTTTAAAAATCCCTCTGCCTGCTACCAGTATTGCTGTATGTGAGTGCTCCTCTCTTTGGTGTACAAGTGCAAACAACAAAGCACGCCATGCCCCAACCCCCAGAGGGAGAGGCTATTTAAGCCCTTCCCTCACCAGTATGGCCCACATTCTCTAGACTAAGGGTATCTCGGGGAGCCTTTGTAAGAATCCTAGTCCCTCCGCACCAGCAGGCGAGGAAATATCAAATCAGCACCTTGGACAGTGCTTGGTGACGCTTATGGGTACCTGTTGGTTCGTTCTGTAGGAAAGCTGGGGCTCCTCCTCCTCGCTGCAGTCTTCCCCTGACCCAGAGAACAAGGCTTCTTCTCCCCGCTCCTCACTCTCTTCAGAACAGGAATCGAATGCATCCGCGTAATACTCCTCTGCTACGAGGGGGTCTTCTGGGATCTCTGAAATAAAGAATCAGTGTTATGCTTCTCCAACCACGACCATCACAATTGAGGCTCAGAACTCCCAGGCTATCCTGGAGATGCAGGCTTGGGTTGGCGTGGGTAAGGCCTCCAGGGAGGACTTCATAAACAGCTAGAGGAAACCGACTGCAAAAAGGAGAGGTGACTTTAGCTGCAAGCATATTTTGAATGTGGAAGCGTGAGGCCATGAAACAAGAAGAAAGTGATCACTTTGTTAGTGTTGACATTTGGATGCTTGATCCTTAGTACAAATGAGATGGTGCAGGAGTAAAGCTAGATAAGACCCCCTGACTACTGAATGTGCTCGCCGTGTCCACAGAGCATGTTTGGAGAGGCAGCTGGAGTGGAACTCTGTCAGCATTCTTTTGGCAAATGTCCTCTTCAAGGTAAATACTAGTGGTGAGATGTGACAAGATAGACAGACACTAGAGAATAATGGAGTTTAGGCAGGTTTGGAAAAGCATTACAATTCCTTCCTATGGTGCTAGGAAAGATTTGGAGGAGGAGTTCACTCTGGGAACCGCTGTACTCACTTCTATCCATGCTAACAAGTGACTACAACAAACAGTGGGTACTTACAATGGCCTTCAACCAAGAAAGGCTGAGAAAGGAGCACACAAAAACAATCATAGTGATCTGAATCTCGATTTACTAATGAGAGCTGTAAATAGAGATATATCTCTAGGAAGAGGGAGTTATACAATGTCACCCTGCACCGCAGCGAAACTGTGGGCATCTTGAGCTTAGACCCATACTCTGACTGCCTAAAAACAGATTTTATTAAATACACACAGCCTTCTTTCATTGCATTGTTGCTTTCTGTTTAGTGGGAAGAGTCTAAATCCCTTGTTTGAGTACCCTTGGTTGGGGATTTAGAGTCATAGATTCGAGGTTTGAGTTGAGCTCTTTCTCCTCTCAAATGAGAGACTGGGCAAGAGACTTGTACTTATAGAGCTCTTGTTCCTTTAGTAAAACTGACAGCAGGAAATACAACAGCATAGACTACAAGACTCAATAATATGATTCTAATGAAAACATCCACATTTAGGAAAACTTCATACCAATGTTAATACAACTTCTGCCACTGTAAAAACTGCCTTTTCATTAACTGACACCAGAATCATCTGAAAGGAAAATACTGAATGGATGTAGAATTCCCTGCCAACTGAGCAATATGCAGTAGAGCAGAATCAAAACTCCCCAGCTCAGTGAACCAACATTACTAGCACAGTCAAGACTTTGCCAGTCCTGCGGGAAGGGGTGTCCTGGGGGTTTATTCTTTCCCTTGCTGACTCCAACACAGCCTTTATATTTCCACCTGGGCATTGGACAAAACAGATGATCTGAACATAGGGACCATGGTTAATAAAAATCCCTATGTGGTGTACACTCAGAATGATAAGAGGAACACAGCAAGAGGAGAACAGAATGCTGAAGCCAGTGGAAAGAAAGGTTCAGGTTTCCAGGCTGCCCTCAAGTAGGGGGTCCCCGGCATGAGGAGTTGTGAGCAGAACCATGTAATTTCCTTCCCTTCTCTCCCCACATCTTTGTGTCTCTGTCAACAAACTGTCCAGTCTCTCTCCCTCACTTCCTCCTGTTTCCGCTCCCTCTCCTACTCTCTACAATAGTGATTCATGATTCATTCACTTACTCATCACACTTCTTGCTCTCCCTTATTCTCTCCATCCCCCTGCACATCATCTTCAAGGCAAGAATACCTGGATTCACACTATGACACAATTAGTGCCAAACAGACAGAAATGTATTAATGTATGTAAATCTATATGTAAATCCTTATTCATCGAGACAAATTTTCATGCATGAAAAGTTATCCATACAATGAGAGAAATATTGGCATTTTCCATTCTTTTTGATTAAAAAAAATCTGGTTGCAACTTGCTAACCTCATTTCTCAATCCACAGGATGAGAAGCTAACTTTAGTATGTTGGCTTTAGTATACTGACGTTAGCATTAAAAAGATCTGCATTTAAATCAAGGCTCTAATATCAGCTCCATAGCAAAAAGCATTACTTAAAATTGTATTTCAATCTTTTCATATGTACAATTGGGGGTATGATATTTCACAGAATTGCTCTGAACATGAAATAATAGTTTATGCCTATGCCATATACCAAATTAGTTACTAACATTTAACATAATGTTAAATTTTTCTCCATCGTTCTATCTGTAATGCTCAAGGTCAGGAAGAAATAGAAATTTAGACAATCACAAATATATTTCAAGTTGGCATAAGCAAAATCCACAAGGTCCCTCAGTCAAGTGGGCTACAAGGATCACTCCTCTGGCCTTCCTTCCCCCAGGGTGTACAGGGGTCTGTGAACCTTTTACCCTTCTGGGCTCCCATTGTCCTTCCTTTTCAGTGTTCCATTTGGGTTCTCTCTAGCACAAGGGTAATGAGTTTGTTTGATCAAGGGCTAGGTAGTGGTAGTAATAAATCTAGGCTTCGTAGACTGTGTATTTTCTTTCACAACCACCCAGTCCCTTATAAAAGAGAAACAAATATAACAATGACCGTGGTCATGTGCCAATAAAACTTTATTAACAAGAATAAGCAGTGGGCCAGATCATGGCTTTACAATAGAGGTAAACCTTTTCTTTGTGAAATAGTAAATCCCTCTTCCCATAACATGGTGTCCTGAACACTGAGTTTTAGTGTTTTCCCACTCCTACCAAGGGCCCCGTCTTAGGAAGGAAAGGAAGGAAAACATGATCAGGAAGAAATGCCATTAGCCACAACAGCCTGAACCAGCCATCAGAATGAAAAGACTCCAACTTCAGTGCTTTTCTTTTTCTTTTTCCAGTAAATACCATGAATTTGGTGCTGCTCAAATGTGGGAAAAGTCAAAAGAAAAGCTAAGTGTTCCAGCCCAGGTCTGTCATCATTTCTGCACTCAGCCCCAATTGGCAACCTTGTTGGGCTTTAAAATTCCTGTCATTGAAGGAAAAATGGTCTGGGACAAATGGCTCTAATTTTCTCGCAGTGCTCTGCTGGGTGGCATTCCAGGTTTCCACTACCCTGGCGGTGGCAGGCATGGGGAAGGTCTGTATGCGCACATTTATAAAGAATCCAATAGTACTGCCTTGCTTGGGTGAAGGGCTTTGAATCCATGCTGGGGCCAAAGAGAAGCACTCTGCTCAGGGGTGCTCTTAGTTGTGGGAAGCATCAGCTGAGACTCGGGCGAATCCCCTCATATCACATGTGAGTGAATGGCAGGTCTTTTAAAACAGAGAGGACCATAGGGACCAGAGCACAGTGGGTAGGGTACTTGCCTTGCACACAGCCAACCTGAGTTTGAACCCTGGCATCCTCATATGGTCCCCGGAGCCTGCCAAGAGTGATCCCTGAGTGCATGGCCAGGAGATACAGCCCTGAGCATCACTGGGTGTGGTCCAAGAAAACAAGCAAACAAAACACACACACACACACACAAAAAAAAAAAACAGGGGCTGGAGTAATAGCACAGCGGGTAGGGCGTTTGCCTTGCGCGCAGCCCGACCCGGGTTCGATTCCCAGCATCCCATATGGTCCCCGAGCACCACCAGGGGTGATTCCTGAGTGATTGAGCTAGGATCAATCATCCCTGTGTATTGCTGGGTGTGACCCAAAAAAAACAAACAAAAACAAACAAACAAAAAAAAAAAAACAGAGAGAGAAAGGGCCAGCCCCCATGCAGAGCTCCTGGCTCCTAGGTCTGTGGTGGGACCTTAAATAGGTCAAGTCTAACAAGTTCCCAGAGACGGTCACTCTCAGGACCTCTGCTCCCTGAATGATACTAGCTCTGATGAAAGTACCAGCACATCTCTAGATAGTTCTAGAAGCACCTATAAAAAGTGCACATCTTTCAACCTGATTGTTACAGGCCCAAATGTGCAGCCCAGAGAGGCCCTTCCTCCTCCAGCCCTCCTGCTGTTTTGAAGGGGGCAGGAGATACTGAGTCGAACCTGCAGGGGAAAAACGCACAGCTGGAGCCTGCTGGTGCCTCGCCATCAGCTGTGCTGGGAGTCACAGAGCAAATGGAGAGTGGTGGGGCTCAGAGAGACACGTAACACCCAGAATGTTTCACTTTCCTTAAAGAGCCACTGTGGGCTGGGGGAGAGAGGGGCCAGTTTCCTTTTTCAATATCAGCATCTTAAATAAAAACACCGTCCTCTCCTCTGCAGAGGAGGCCTGGGATTAATAAGGGATTAATAAACTGCAGCATCTCAACACAAGCAGATAAAAGACCTGCTGGAGAAGACCCAGGACCTCCTTGTTGTATGTGTGGTGGGGGTGGAGGGTGGGGTTAGGGGTGTGTCAAAGATTAGGATCAGAGGAAAGGAACACAATAAAAGCCGGGTCACTGGGGATAATGCTTGCTCATACCCCATCTCACTCTCCAGGAAGGGTGAGGTGGGGACCGAGAGACCCAGGGTCTGGGCCCATCTGGGCTGCCATATTGACCTGTGTCCAGTTGGCCCATGTCCAGCATTGGCCACGTGACCTGGGGTCACGTCTACGCAGAGCTTTCGGTTATAAGTGGGTGCAGAGAACAGTGGCCGTTCACCCCACACCCTTACACCAGATGTGCCCTAAGCTGCGTGCATTGACTCCTGGGACGGTTGGTCAACTAGGGCCACCATATGAAAATGTCACCTTCTAGGTGGCTTAACCACAGAAAGTTAACCAACCCCCACCCAATCTGGAGGAGAAGATGGTCTGGTTCTTTCTTGATTTGCCGGTGGCTGACTCTCAACCCTGGGGCCCTGGGGACTCTCTGGGTATCTAATCTCTTCATAGCAGGACGTCAGTCAGATTGGATTGGCCCCCACGTCACAGCCTCATTCTACACCAACCATCTCTTTAACGTCCTCACGGCCAAAAACTGTCACTCTCTGAGACTCTGCGAATCAGGGCTTCCACGTGGGAATGTTTAGTTTGTCACTGTTCAGCTCAATTACAGCTGCTAATGGTGGCCAGATTTTCCCTGCTCCCATGGCCAGAGACTTGCCCTCAGATCACAGAATTCCTCTGCTGAGAAGGTTATGCCTCAGCCCCACCCAGGGAAGCCCAGACCACAACTTAAAGAGATTCATTAGGTGGTGGTGTCACTTGGACCCAGGGTCCCATCGATCAGGATGTGACTGGCCTCCAGCTGACAGCCCAATCCTTTCTCAACTGCCGCCCACTGTCCCACCCAACCCCACCCAACCCTCATGCACCAGCCATCTCAGCCTCTGCCCCCACCGAACCCCCCTTTGACGTGCAGGTTTTAATTCTGCCTGCAATGCTCAAAGCCAGGAAGAAATAGACATCTTAGATGATCACAAATATATATCAAATTGACATTATCAATATACCTTGCAGTTAATTAATTTGGTTTCTGAAGTGAAACTTCAGGAATAAGATACCTTGGCTCAGAACTACTACGGCACTCTCGGCTTTGAGGCAATCACACAAACATCCTGCAAAGAGAAAACTCGCCAGATGGCAGGAGGTCACTATTCGCATGTTCCAAAACGCCCTCCTCAGACTTCCTAGAAAACAACCGCTACCGCTGAAGTGAGCTGCTTATCAGACGTCAGTACTGTCTGCTCCCGCCAGTTTCTCTGCGTCCTGCTCAGTCTTCAACGCTTCGGTGAGCACAGACCCCAGCACACACCAGCTGTTCCACAAACCGTCCTTCTTAACTACTTGGGCAGAGACAAAGGGCTAGTGCTCCTAATTGTTCTCATCCCAGTGGTAGGAATTTAGAAAAAAATCCCTGACAAGAGCCCAGAGGAAGGAAGTCAGATATCTTCTGGTGAGAGACGAAGGGGGACTCTGGCTCCAGGAAGCAGGGGAAGGGGCGGGATGGTATTGGCGAGGTTGTGCGCTGCTTCTCTCTCCACACTTGTTCCTGTCTGCATCGTAGGTCAGTGTGAGAAGGCGATTACCAGTGAGGGGCGGAGGTGGGTCTGCACAACAATCAAGGAGCGAGGTGCAGACAGGCAGCCATGTGCGCCCAAAACTGCAAAACAAAGGCCAACGCAGAGCCAGAGAGAACTCCTCGGCAGAGGAAAGAGGAGAAGGCTGCCCCCACGTGTGCGGTAAGCAACACCATTCCACACCCCCCCACCCAACGATTTCCTCTCCCCGGACCCCATGAAGGAAGGACCTTGGGTCTCTATCCTGCAGCTGGTCAGTCTCCTGCACCCGCAGCTCGGCCCTCTGTGACATTTCTCTTCTGCCAAAGACGCCCTGCCCCTGTCCATGCACCAAAACTCATGGCACTCAGGGCTGGAGTGGGTAGGGCATTTGCTTTGCATGCGGCCGACCCGGGTTCGATTCCCAGCATCCTATATGGTCCCCTCAGCACCACCAGGGGTGATTCCTGAGTACAGAGCCAGGAGTAACCCCTGTGCATCGCTGGGTGTGACCCAAAAAGCAAAAAAAAAAACAGACAAACAAACAAACAAAAAACTCATCGCACTCATCCTGCCCCACGCTGGAAAGCCTGTCTCTCCCCACCCTGGGCCAGTTTACTGGATGTTCCCAGGGCCTATCACCAGACCTCAAAGGCATGGAGGGACTCTCGCTGACCCCCAACTCCAGATGACTACTCCCCACAGTGAAACATCCCCTTTTAGGGCTGGTGGTGATGGAGGCAGGGTAGGGAAGGCCCCTCCCATGGCAATGGCAAAAGCAGACCTGGCAGAAAACAGGAAAAACAGGAAGTAAGGCCTGAAGAGACCCTCACCTATCTACTGCAACAGACCCAAAAAGCTCCTGCAGAAACAAAAGACAAGGAAAGGAATTTCAAAGAAGACCATCACCACTCCCAGCTACTCCTTGGTAACTGCCTTAGCAACGGACTTTGACCTAGGTAGAAGCCCCACTTGGGAGCAGGTTGGAAAAACCCTATAAAGGCCACCTTGAACACAGGGAGCGCACACTTATGCTGCCCTAGCCTATGTGCCGCTTGTGCCCAGGTGGCTGAGCAGATGTGTCGCCCGAGCACATGTGTCGCCCGTATCAACCGTCTTGAGATGTGTACTTTCATGCTTTCGTGTCTAATGCTGGGATGTGTGTGTGTAGGGGTTTCTCTCTGCCCCCGGGAGAAGCCCAGGTTCTCTCTTGACCGCGTTACTCTCCGCTCTCTCCCACTTTCTCTTCCTCCTTCCCTTCAAAACCTCCAAATAAAATCTATTTGACTTCACTGCTTGTCCACTCCTGAAATTCTTTTCTGCGAGGCGAGACAAGAACTCAGTAAGCCTGAGTCCTGGGTGGCAGAGGGGGTTTGGGAGAAAGTGACCATCTTTCTCTCCTCCCGACTCACTTGAGCCACCCGTGGTGTCCACCGACATCAGGGGGGGACCTTTTGCAGGGCAGCCCCCTGGAAGTGGTCCTCCATATTCCAAACAGCAGCGGGGCATCTCCCTCTCCTGACCAAGCGCCCCCTCCTGGTCTTGGGAAAGCCACTGCAGGTTTTAGGGAGCTCAAGTTCAATTTGAAGGAATATTTCCTCTGGGAAAGAGCATGCACAGACCCCCAGAGAAAGCAACACACTTCTGTTCCCAGGAGAAAGGAGCACGCATCCCAGATGGTGTTTACCACTCAGCGGCTGGGGTCACCTCCCTGCTTCTGCCTCTATCAACCTTACACACGCGGCTGCCAGCTTGCCGGCGGCAGCAAGGCAAGTCACGGGGGCCCTTTCCCATGCTGTGATGGAACAGTGTGGAATCTTCAGTCTGACGGCCAAGGCCTCCTCTCATCTGGCCCCACAGCCCCAGCCCTACCTCCTTGCGACCCTCTGGGTATTCCCAACTGATGGAGCCCCTGGGCTGGGTCCAGGTAGTTGTGTTTTTCTGAAGCTTTCTAGATTGTTCCTCTTCTGCCCTTGGCCTTTGTAACCCAGACATCCTACTTTCTCGCCTTGAACTCTCTCTTGCTGTCCAGCTTCACTCCACTGTGGTTCTATTTGGTGTGGGTGGAAGGAGCACCACACCTGGTCTACTCAGGGGCTGCTCCTGGTCTGTGCTTAAGGGTCGGTCCTAGAGGTGCTTGGGGGACCATATGTGGTGCCAGTGATGGAGTCAGGTTCAGCCTCACATGCTGGGGGGAAAAGCAGCTGGGATACAGAAGGGACCACTAAGTGAATGATGCTTGGAGGGTTCCCTCGGGAGGGGAGATGCGTGTTTAAAGTAGACTATAGACCAAACCTGATGGCCACTTACTACCTGTAATGCAAAACATAACACCCAAAAAAAAGAGAGAGAGTAAAAGGGAATGTGCCTGCTACAGGGGTGGGGGAGGGGGAGATTAGGTGGGGGTGACAGGAGGGATACTGGGACCATTGGTGGTGGAGAATGGGCACTGGTGGAGGCATGGGTGCTCAATCATTGTAAGACTGAAACGTAATCACGAAAGTTTGTAAGTCTGTAACTGTATCTCATGGTGATTCATTAATATATATACATATATATATGTAAAGTGCCTTAACCCCTATACTATCTCTCTGTTCCCCAACTTCCCTTCTTGTAAGAGCTGTTCTGGGTTGGAGAGATCGTACAACAGGTGTTCAATCCCCAGAATCCCATGTTTCCTCAAACCCCATGTGAACAGAGCCAGAAGTCAGCCTTGGACACAGCTGTGTGTGACTCCAAAATTTGTTTTAATTAAAAAATATATGTAAAGATCTGATGCATCTAGAAATGCCCTACTCAATTTGGTGTGCAGAAGGCACACGTGACCACTTAAATGGAAATTAATATGAAAGAAAAGTGCAAAATCAACTCCTCAGTGGCACCAGTCACCTCTCTCTGGCTTGACAGCCGCCTCTGACAAAATTAGAGAATGTTGCTATCATCATAGAAAGGCCTATAAGGCAGCATTGTTCTAGAATGTTCTTCCTATGAATATATCAGGCCCTGGTTGAATTAAATTAGGTATGTTGGAAGTCCTGGGATGTGGGGCACGTCACCTCTCTGACCCTCAGTTCCTGCTGGATAGTTGGTCAACCATCAGCCAATTGGAAGAGGAGACACAGGTACCAACCAACAGAGTCTCCTATTCTTGGGGGAAGAGACAGCAACCTCATCCTGCTCTAGCCTGGGCCTCTTCCACGTGCCTCAGAGCCACATTTAAGAACCCATCCATCCAAATCTCCTTCTCTATGAGATTCCCGCATTTTACCTTCTCTGTGTAGAACGTTAATGGATATCCAGCGCCCAGCCGTGTTCGCCCTCAAGAGCAGCAGCCACAGGATCCTGCAGATCCTCACGTATAGACAAGCTCCCTTCATCCAGAATATCACTCGGTGCAAGTGGGGCTTGAGCTCCAAGTCAGCCTGGGCTGCAGGACTGAGCTCCCGCTTAGCTCGACAGCCCTCTTAGGCTTTCTTCTTTCACGTGTGAAATGCTAAGTTGCTACCAGGACCATGACCTTTACTGAAGTAACCCTCCAAATGAAGGCTAAAATTAGCTGTGCTGATTAGGTTAGCCTGCAGCATCACACATGAGGCTGTGAAAAGAAATTGTTTTCTCAGCCCAAATGCATATTCATGGTCTCCTTTTTTGTGGGAAGGCTAAATTAAGTAGAGTACAGTGCCTTTTTTTATATGTAGGACAATGGGCTCTGTTGTAAGTCTGTTTGCTATCTGATCAGTGCACCAATCTACCTCCCCCCTGTACACACACACACACACACACACACACACACACACACACACACACACAGAGCATAAAAAGCCCCACCAGTTCACTTGGAAACTAATCTATCCAATCTGCGTTTTGATCTTGTGAATCATGATGAGTCTCCCTCCAGCAAAGTGCATATATATGGTGCATATATATATAAGGTATATATATATATATATACATATATATATATATATACACACACCTTTGCTTGAACTTGATATGCCAGTGTGGAGAGAAAAAGCCAACATGAGTAGGTCAAGTTGGTGTTTTTCACCAGATTCAGAAAGAGTGATGAACCTCCCTCCTGAGGAAATAAAGGACACCTGTTATTTCCTGAGAGTGCTAGCCCTGTCTGGATGTTGAGTTTGTTGGCAGAAGCTCTTGAGTTCTCTGATTTTTGACAACTGGCTCCAGACCCGTGGGCTTTAGGTCTGTCAAATGTGGATAGCAACGACCCACCAGCCTAAAAGCAGGAGCCTGATCTAGATGAGTTCTGCTGTTTCCCTACTCTCAGGCTCACGTTAGTGGAGAGGATGGGGAAACGGGCCAGAGGAGACGGTATGAGAGTCCTTCAGGGACCGTGTTGAAAGGCGGACTTTGGCTGACAGGTCTGGGAGTGAGAGCTACAGGCTCTGCATTTCTCAGAGGCGCTGGGTGGTGCAGACGCTGACGGGCCATGGACCACACCACACAGCAAGAGAAGCAACCACTGCTTTCTGCTCTCAGCTGCCAAGCCTGTGTCAGGACGTGAGACGATAATGAAGATGCTCATGAAGCTGAAGAAGACTGTGACTCGCGTACCTGATGCAGGCTCTGCCTCCTCACTGCTTTTCTTCTCTTCTGTCTTTTCTCATTTACCCAGGTCTGGGAACATCGGAAGGTATGGAGCAATTTGTTTGTTGGCAGAGCTCACACCTTGGGTTGCCATGTGGGATTTCCTTTCCGGTGAAATCTTGGAGCTGTCATTTACCTTTTTTATTTCTATCCTCCTGGAAGACATTGGTTTCCTGTTGGCAGCAGCCCTCTGTTAATTGGGCAGCTGGAGGCAGTCGGGAAGCTGTCAGCAGAGCCTTGCAGGTGCAAATCTGGTCTTAGCTCATTGGTGTGAACGAACTGATGAATAGGATACAATGGACCAGTGATCCTAGAAACACTGGGGCGCTCCAGAATTGTGAGTGTGGGAGGGACTCCATGGAAGTGTCTAATTCAAGGAAGTGCCCATCAGAATATCAGCAGTTCAAGCACTTTTGTGCACGGTCCTGTGCAGAAGTTCTACTGCCAGGCTGGATTTTCCTGGGGACCTAACTTTCTAGACTCAGGTACTTCCTGTTGAATACTGTCTGGTCAGAGAGTACAAGGTAAACCAAAGTTCATTTGCTTTTGTCTGTTTGTTTTGAATTTGGGATCACAGCCAGCTCCGTGTTCAGGGATGGCTTCTAAGTGGTGCTTGGCGGACCATAAGTAGTGTTAGGGATCAAACCCATGCCAGCCACATGCAAGGCACGCATCCTAACCCAGTACTATCTGTTCGGTCTTGTAAACCCAAGTTGAACAGAACTCCTTCATGGCCCATGAAATCTACAAAAGGTCTGACCTTGTATCTCCCCAAAAGTAAACTATGACAATTCCTTCCTGAGGCATGACCCTTACACAACTCACAGAAGGCTTTCAAATTTATCATCTTTAGCCTCTTTTATGATACAGTATGAGATAGTGGGGTTACCCCTTGGATCACAGATCAGGATTAGCTTCACTTGTGCAATTTAATTTTATTGAATGTGGCAGGCCCCCAGCCAGATTTTTTAATCTCAAATTTAGTGTTTTTATATTAAATTGTGCTGACTGCATAAATATGTCCATTCTTTGAAGGTTCCCACTCTATTCTGATCACTTACTGACAAATGTAATACTGTGTGCAAAAGGAGGCATTTCAAATTCACAGCAACCTCTACCTCTTTGTTAAATGCCAGCATTCCCTTCTTCTTCTACCCAACAATTATGCCCACCACCACTGGCTACAGCATAATTTCAAATAATGTCAAATAATGGAAGTGAACTTTTATTAGTAGAAGTCACTACTAAGAATGCTTCCAACAGAAACAAATGCATCAGATAATCCATTGCTGCGTGATAAATTGTTCCTAGTGGATTCAGTTTGTAAAAGAAAAATACACACATATTCTCACATGTTTCCTGTGGGTTGGAATAAGCTCAGGGATCGTTGGGAGGTTAGAGTCGAGGAATTATCTGAGGTTAGAATCATTTGAAGGTTTTAATGGAGACTGGAAGATATAATTCTAAGCTCATTCATATCAGTATTGGTAGGAGGCTTTACTTTCTGGCACGTAAATCTCTCCATGGGCTGTTTGAATGCCTTCATGGCAGGGAAGCTGGGTCTCCCTCCTGTGGGAATGATCAGGAGTGGGGAAGAGTAAGGCAGAAACCACAGTCACTTTTGTTACCTAGCCTGGGAGAACACAGGCTGATCCCCACACTATCTATCCCCTTGGCTACAGAGATCCGTCCTGTTCAGTGTGGGAGGGAACTGTTCAGAGGCACCAGGAAGCAAGAATCCACCAGGGGCTGTCTTAGCAGCTGGCATAAATATTACCTAAAATTTCACTCTCTATTCTTTTGAGGAAAAAATTAATTTTATCCTCATGCACACATAGTTGGGTCCAGTATGTTGAGGTTACACAGTAAATCCGTGACCAATCTAATGCAAATTCCCTCCCAACATCTAAGTTGATGATACTTCTATCTTAAAATGGTTACAAAGGGAAATGTGTAACAAGATTTGGTTTGTGATTAGGATAAATAGGAACCTGAATAGTTGGGTCCTTATGAACTTCTATGTTTGTTCTCCAAGTTGTAAAAATATTATTTAAAGGAGCAAATAGGTAACTGTTGTTAGCACCACTCTGTGTTACTAGAATTCTAAGTAGTCCCAAAACTTGTGGGGAGAAAAATACCATAAAAATCATCATCATCATCATCATCCTGTTGATCGTCAAATTTCTCAAGCTGTCTCAACAACCTCTCCATTCATCCTATCCCTGAGATTTTAGAAGGCTCTCTCTACCATAAAACTAAGACATCTTATAACCTATTGCAGAGTGAGCCTGAACCAATTAAACAGAAATATATAAGAATGTGGGACTATGACCAAAGGCCATTTCACAGGATCCTTCAAATAGGTAGAGAACCAGAGTTGGGTATATTTTGGATAACTGGCTACTGGAATTGTGAGGGTTGGCAAATTAGGTTCAAAATCTGCTGGGAAAATTGGCAGGCTGGGGATGGAGGTAGGGTGAAGAGTAGGGTCTTGGCACAGAAGGTCTCTTACGGCCATCTACTGATTGTATGAGGCCCAGCCACCTTACGTTGGTAGGAGATCAACATTGGTCCCCCACAGGCTGAGCAAGCAGACACATATTAGTGACCTTCATAGGCTCCAACAGGAGTGTTCCTTCCCAAAGAGATTCTGACAGAGGGATGAGCCAAGCTGGGTAAAAAGAGCTCAGATGTATCACTCAGGCAACTGAAGTCCCCACCGGTAGAATTCCGATCAATGCCACAGCAGAAGGCCATCGGAACACGGAATGGTTGACTTGGAAAGAAGAACGATCAAGGTTTCTGACACAAAAGTAACCACAACCTAGAGGTCGCCCACGGAGTGGGGTCTGGTCTAGGGGGGCTTCCTCTGGCAGCCGTGAGGACCCTGTGGTCTTGGACACAAGGCGAATGGAGACAGTGACAGCATTTCCTTTAAGCTGTATGGTAGGGGTTCTGACACGATGCGTCAGTGAGTTCTACGACCACGCTGCTTTCACTCGTGAGCCAACTCTTAGTGATGTTCCTTCTCTCCTCCCAGTCGACATGCTTCCAATTTTCTACCTAATCTAGTTCTCTTGAAAATTTCCTACGATAGTAGCGCTGACTCTTGTCATCAAGCTTGGTGTTGTTAGGGCAGGACTGCCCTGGGCAGGGCCAAAGACAATGAAAACCGTTTATTTTCCACTCAGGCCTCTGCTATCGGCTTGCTCCGAGAGGAAAGTTGCAGGCTCCTGAGCTACGACTATATAAGGGTATAATCCAGACAGAGAGCCTCCGGGGCCCGGGCTCAGCCCGCAGACCCGTGCAGGCGCTTATGCAATTGTGACCTGTAAATCTATAGGCTGGACAAGCAGATGGGCATAATGGGATTGGAGGGAGAGGCGCGTTGAATTATGAACTTATTGGCTAGGGAATACGAAGGCTTTCGCGCTTTCGTCGTAACGGCCGACATGGACCTATATAAGTAACCCCTGCACCCTGGGTTGGGGTCTTGTCTCGCACATGGGACCTGCGTGTCATTGTGTGCGTGTGCACGACCCTGGCTAGCCAGCTTAATAAACTACCCGCTTGCTCATTGCATTCCTGCGTGGTCCTTGTCTGCGGTCGGAGATCCAGAACCGTGCCCTAACAACGTTGTCTAAAACCAAACGCAGGCAGAACTTCAGACTATCCTGTTCAATGACTGATGTAGAGAGTGGGTCACACGGTGCCCTCAGAGGGGCTCTGTCACAACACAAATGGCAGATTGACATTTCACTAACACTGAAAGCATTTCCCAGCTTCATTCGGGGAAAACTCAGAAGAGGGAAACGCCGCCAGATCTCTGATTGGAGCAGGAAGTGACTTCCAAATTAAATTGAAACAAACTAGGAAGGAGTCTTGGTTCTGTGACCCAGAAAATGAGGCAGATGAGAAATTAGCAAGTCGCTGACTGCAAGGGATTCCAGGACACACTGGAGTGGAGGGAAGGTGGCCAGGCAGGGGCGGGGCCACACAGAGCAGCGTGTCCACTCCCACAGCGCAGTCAGTCATTGAACAGGATGGTCTGAAGTTCTGCCTGTGTTTGTTTCAGGCACTTCTGGTTGGTTCTCTTGGGTTCCCTCAAGCAGACAGACCCTGAGAGCCTGTGAGATCTCCTTCTCCTTGCAAACAAGGTAGAGGTGGAAGCTAAGCCCCAAGGGGAGGTGACGGGGACAGAGATGGGATGGACAGAGCATTAGAGCAGCAGCCCCTCTGGGGACCCTTTCTGTGGCCCTGACGTTCCCAGCTGCAGCCTCCAGCTCCAGGCCTGTGATTCCTCTCACCAGGGGCCCCATCACATACCTCCACAAGCAGCACCTCCTTCGCTCACCTCCCCTCAGTCAGGTGCCTCCTCCCCAACCCCCGTCATTTAGACTTGGCCTAGCAGAGCTCCTGCAACCTAGAAATGGAGCCACAGAAGCCAGTACTGAGGCAGTGAACCGTTAGCAGGCTCATCTCCCTCCCAGAGCAGCGGCCTCGACCTTCGCTCCCCTCCGCAGTTCTTGGTTTCTCTCTCTCCACTTATCCCAGAAATAAAAAAAATCAAGAAGACACAGCCAACAGCATGCTCCAAGGTAGGGTCAAAACACCAGAGAGACACAAAAGGGAGAAACACACCCAGTATTTTATCAGTGGCTCTAAGATTCTCCGGTGAAACGCAGTTTAAAACAGAAGTAAAATCCAGTTAGAAAGGAGGCGATGATTAGCACTAAAATATTTAACTCGGAGATAGGTTTCTAAAAATACACCAGCGCAAAGAGCATATTAATAAATATGCTCCACTTAATAAAATAAAAATGGTTATTTTAAACAATGAGGAAGGGAAAATTACTGGTGTTAAAATGCAAAAGTGCTCTGCGTTTCTAACTCTAGGAGGTGCATTAATAGGATCTTATTTAAATGCCTCTAGGAAACCTAAGAGTTTTTCCAATAAATGTTGGAATGAAAGAAGTGCCTGGAGGTAGGAATATAAATTTGGGTTCAGTAGTACTTTCACTGTGTATTCAACTAGAAAATGAGGGCCGTCTTTATTTCTTTAGTGCCTTTGTCAAATGTTTTAGCAGGCCGTTCTACTAAAATGAATCTTCTCTTTAGTTTTCTTGGTGGGGAGGTGGGGGGCAGGGGTAGACCCCGTGGTGCCCAGGAGCTACTACTGGCCCTGTGCTCGAGGGTCACTCTTGGCAGTGCTCAGCGCCTGTGCTGTGCCAGGGCATGAACCCGGACCTCTCTATGCAGAGCATACACTCTAGCCCACCGAGTTATCTCTCTGGTTCTTAAAAATAAATCTTCCGAAGAGAAAATTAAACAAGAGAAGAGTATATTGACTTAAGAAAACAACGGACTGGGCTGGAGCGATAGCACAGTGGGCAGGGCGTTTGCCTTGCACTCGGTTGACCCGGGGTTGATTCGCAGCATCCCACATGGTCCCCTGAGCACCGCCAGGAGTTAATTCCTGAGTGCATGAGCCATGAGTAACCCCTGTGCATCACCGGGTGTGAACCAAAAAAAAAAAAAAAAAAGAAAAAGAAAACAACGAGCTGGAGCGATAGCAAGGTGGGTAGGGCGTTTGCCTTGCACGCGGCCGACCCAGCTTCGATTCCCAGCCTCCCATATGGTCCCCTGAGCACCACCAGGGGTAATTCCTGAGTGCACAGCCAGGAGTGACCCCTGTGCATTGCCGAGTATGACCTAAAAAGCAAGAAAAAAACAAAACAAAACAAAAAAACAACGAAAGAGGTGCCAGAGAGATAGCACAGTACACAGGGCGCTTTCTTGCACGAGGCCAACCTGAGTTTGATCTCTGGCACCCTCTGTGGTCCCCCAAGTGCCGCTAGGAGTGATCCCTGAGCACAGAGCCAGGAGTAAAGCCAGCGCACTGTCGAGTGTGTCCCCAAAACAACCAAGCAAGAAAACAAACAACAAGAGAAACTGGAACAGAAAAAAAAAAAAGCCACATGTGCAACTTGTCAGTGTTAGCCTAGAACAATCAACTGCAAGATACACTCTGCCCGGCCGGCCCCGGGAAGCACATGTCCCTAGCTCTGTACCTCCTGGCTGCTGGAGATTTGGCCGCGGTAACGGTGGTTGCACCGGCAGATGTTCCAGCTCCCTGAGGACCATGTTTTCTGAAAAGTGGAAGAGTAACACGGAATAATTTATCAGAAACTTTGCATCTTCTTTGGGATTCCTCAGCAGTAAAAACAACGGCGCCTGGCAAGCTCCGGTGCCAGGCCTTTGGGAGACAGATTTAGAAACTCCCCAGCACTACGGGGGAGGGATGTAAAGTAAATGCACATAACTCACTATACAATTATCCCTCCAGGAAGCTCCTCTAAGAGTTTGGGGGCTCCTGCATCCTCTGCCACTTAGCACCTACCCTGATGTGGATGCAGCCTAAGTGCCCGGCTCCATGAGGCTGCTGGGCCATCTGGATTCCCCCCACACTGGCAATGTCACTCCTGCTTCCTAATGACTCCACCCCCCACTGAATGCAAACGGAGTGTGGTTTATACCTGGGAGCGCCCTCATGGTGAAAGAGCTCCTGCTGCCTCATTATCTGTTTTCCCAGCTTATTAACATTTGTTTAATGTTAACAATTTAACAATTGTCTGGACAGTGGAGAAATGATTTGTGACATTCTGCATTAGTAAATGCTCGCTCCAGCCTTCTAGCTTTTGTACCTAGACAACAGTTCTCAGCCGGTGGTCCAGAGCCTCCTGGGAGTCCAGAAAGGCCAAAACTCTCAGCTGTTTCCAGAATAATCCTGAGTGACTGTAATTCGCCTTTTCTTTCTCATTCTCATGAATAGTCAGTGGACTTCTCCAGACACTACATGTAACCCGGGGATAGTCTAAATGCAAAGCAGATAAGACAGTCGTTAAAGAAGCCAGGGACTTTAAGAGATTAATAAAAATGCATAGCCACTCTTCTCAACATTTTTTTTTGTTTTGGAAACTATAGTGATTATCATAATATTTGAAAATATTATGCAAACAGTATGGATGCCCTTTGAAGACACTGTGCTAAGAGAAAAAAGCCTACCACAAAATCAACAGTACTTTCCTGATTCCACACCGAAATGAGGTATCCAAGTCATTCAAATGCAGAGAATCCAAGAGCAGGATGGGGGTACCCAGGATGGGTAGGAGGGGTCAGTAATAAACAGGGGAAAGTTTTAGTTAAGCAAGAGGAATAGGCACTAGAGATTTGCTGTATAATACAGGCAAAATGATATTCATTTGAACTGACCACAGAATTTTTTCCTATCTTAGAAATCAATGCTACAAAGGAAACCTGTCAGCTGAAATTTCTTTATACTCTAACTGAAGGAGAGAAATAATAGGATTCAGAGCAACATTTCTAAAATCAGAAGGTCACTTATACATACGGCCTTCAAGGGAGGATGCAGAATAAATCCCTACGTAACAGACAAGCTCTCTGATTTCATTACAAATCCAAAGCAGAAATTTCCATTGAGATTACTGCATGAATTACCTGAATATTTCCAATGCAAAACTTCATGGTTTTTGCCTCTCAAGCTTCGTATTTTAATCGACTGAGTTTGGCCTAAACCCCAAATGAGACTACAGTGGGAAAATTCATGTATATTCTTGTTCTTTACTATGCTCCTTAATACTGAACATATTTATAATGCACTGAGAAAAACAAGCTGGAAATTTTAGCTGCCAGTGTGTGTTTGGCGTGACTGACCAAGAAAATAGCTCTGGTGTTGGGTTTGACTTCTCGAATATCACATTGATATTCTTGACCCAGTGCAGGAGGATATGCGCATTGGAGGACTTGGTTTTAGTTCTGGCTGCTGACTGCAGCCTGGTCAAAGATCACTTTTCTGGGTGCTACCACAATGTGGCTCAGATGCACAGAATTAAGACCTTCATTTCACAGATGGAACTAACCGACAGGAGTGCTTTCGTATTTTGCATAAATGCAAGAGCTATAGAAAATAAAAGTATCGCATCCCAAATCATACCTAATTTATATGGGAAGATGCTTATAATCAACGTCTCTAGGGGTAGGTAATCACTGAAATATTATTCATCTGGAGCAATAGCACAGCAGGTAGGGCGTTTGCCCTGCATGAGACCGACCCGGGTTTGATTCCTCCCTCCCTCTCCTAGCGACCGACCCGGGTCTGATTCCTCTGTCCCTCTCAGAGCCCCCGGCAAGCTACTGAGACTATCCCGCCCATGTGGCAGAGCCTGGCAAGCTACCCGTGGCATATTCGATATGCCAAAAACACTAACAACAAGTCTCATGATGGAGACGTTACCGGTGCCCGCTCCAGCAAATCGATGAGCAATGGGACAACAGTGTAGTGACAGTGCAGTGACCTACTCAAAGGTTTTAAGTGTCACTTGAGAAAATAGTCCAGTTTGATTTCCTTTCTGAGCAAGAGTTTGTTGTGCAATGTCCAGGCTTTCTTCGCTTCCTTTCTTTTTACCCTTTATTGCTGTGCTAGGGGTCCAGCCCTGAGCTTCACAGACACACGGCAAGTGCTCTACCACCAAGCCATAAGCCCCAAATTTTATGCTAAGCTCTTTCCTCGCTTTACCCCTGAACACTGGGTGGTATCATCATCTCCCACATTACAGACAAGAAAACTGAGACTTGGAAATATTGAATTTTGTTGGTGGGGGAGTGCAGGGATAGGGGGCATCTAACTTTACCCAGCTGCTAAGTAAAGGAAGAAAACACAGTTTGTTTCCAAACTCCACCAAAGATACCAGTGACTTTGAGTCTAGTGTATTATTGTGAAATGTATACAATTAATTCAGCAGTTTTAGTCTTTTTTTTGGGGGGGAGGGGGTAGAGGGGAGTCAGGACTGGGGGTTGGGTTCTGGACCACACCGGCAGTGCTCAGGGCTTACTCCTGATTCTGCACTCGGGGATCACTCCTGGAAGTGCTTGGCTGACCCTGTGGGGTGCTGGGGATAGAACCGAGGTTAGCTACGTGAGAGGCAAGTGCCTTATCAGCTGCACTATCTCTCTAGCCCAGTTTGAGTCATTTTTACTTGAAACATTCTAGCAGTAATAAGGGGAAAGTACTGAATTGCTTGTACTGCTTCTGTATAAAAATCAGGCTCTTTCTGAATGCTCCTCAGTGCATAGAACGGCCTGAATTCAGCAAGGTGGTCTCTAAGGAAACTTCTCCCTGGAGCGTGGCCAGTGGCCAGGCATGCAGGAGCCAAGATCCTGGCTGCAGACCCCACAGCTGTAGGAGCACTGGGGGCTGGTAGAGCCATGGGCACAGCATGTCTGCTCAATGTGGGACTCCCCAGTGGGAAATCTTGGACCAGAACCACCTACTGGGCTGACTGCTATGCACAACCCTCCTTGCTCCCCGCTCACCTTTTCGGGCAGTGACATGCACCACAGTCTCGAGTCTCTACCTGAGCTCAGTCTCTGCCCTCACTACTCCCCCCACCCCTCACCCACCCCCACCACTGTTCTCTCAACAGACAGTGTCCTTAATCCATGTCTTGCTCTGTTCACTGTGGCTTCTCGGGGAGCCCCGCTGATGTCACTCTGAGAAAGCAGCTTCACATAAAGGCGTTCCCAAGCCTGATATTAAAACATAAAGAAAAGCGGGTGCTGTGGGTATGACGTGGGCTTTGCAGGTGTGAGGTGCCCAGCACTTCTGGGGGTGCCAACATCAAGAATAGCTCAATTGGGGCTGGAGCAGGTAGGTGCACAGCAGGCGGGGTGCTGACCTTGCCTGCGGCCAACCCATGTCTGATCCCTGGTCGCTCAAGCCACTCCAGGGGGGATTCCTGAGTGCAGAGTCAGGAGTAAGGTCTGAGCACCAGCAGGCGTGGCCCAGAAAAACCAAAGACTAAAAGAATAATCTATTAACCTAGCAATAGAGTCGCTCCTGCTCTGTCCTCTGGTAGATACTGCTGTGGGTTTGATAAGGGCTTGGAGCTGACGCTAACTAAAGAGAAACACCTGCATTTGTCATCTAGTCTACATTACACATCACGGCCCTTCTGTATTCATGCCTAGTGGGCACATGGAGGATGGACGGTGGTGATCTGGCAACCCCTATCAAACCACACTGGTCTCTCATTGTCCTGGGACCATAGTGGACTGCACAGTTAGTTTCCCACACACATTCAAACCTGGGTGTCTCTTAAGGCATGTCTGGGAGCTTCCTATTCCCATGTCTTCAAAATGCCTCCTTGATTTTCCTTCTTCCCAAGCAAAACTGGATTACGATCTCCCTTAGGAAGGGAAATAAGCTGTGGGTGGAGACTAATGCGCAGAGAAGTCTGTATGTACCACTTCCCCAGATGAATTCATCTCTGTAGGGAATGTATGCCGTTTATGACAAAGGCAGGAGTCCTTCTCAGGATCTCCCCCCTCCAACTTGAGTCATTAACTTAACAAATATTTACCAACCGCCAGCTCCAAGCAAGTTGCTGTGTCAATACGCAGCAATCAAATGAGAATCAACAGGCAGGAGCCTGGTGCTCCCAGGCCTCGGAAGCCAGCGTGGTGCGTGTTGAACTTGGACGTGCACATGAATTGCTGGGATTTTGTTAAACGTGTATTGGGGGGGACGGAGCGATAGCACAGTGGGTAGGGTGTTTGCCTTGCACGCGGCCAACCTGGGTTCGATCCCTGGCATCCCATATGGTCCCCCGAATACCGCCAGGAGTAATTCCTGAGTGCAAAGCCAGGAGTTACCCCTGAGCATCGCTGGGTGTGACCCAAAAAGCAAACAAAAAAAAGTGTATTAGGGAAATTATATCAAAAAATAAACCTTTTTGAGTTTTGGCTTTCACTCTTGCCTATAGTCAGTCTCAGATACTTCTAGCTTCTAAGGCAAATTTCTGCTTTGAGTCATTATCCAACCAGCCCTTTTATTTATTTATTTATTTATTTATTTATTTATTTATTTATTTATTGCTTTTGGGGTCACACCCAGTGATGCTCAGGGGTCACTCCTGACTCTGTACTCAGAAATTACCACTGGCCGTGCTCAGGGGACCATATGGGATGCTGGGAATTGAACCCGGGTCGGCGGCATGCAAGGCAAAAGCCCTACCTGATGTGCTATCACTCTAGCCCCTGGCCCTGTTAAAATAACAGAATAACAGGATTTACAGGACTCAGAGGGCTGGAGCGATAGCACAGCAGCAGGACCTTGGCCTTGCATGTGGCGGACCTCAGTTCAAATCCTCTGCCCCTCTTGGAGAGCCAGGCAAGTTACCAAGAGTATCTCGCTGCACTGCAGAGCCTGGCAAGCTCCCCGTGGCGTATTTGATATGCCAAAAACAGTAACAACAAGTCTCAAAATGGAGACGTTACTGGTGCCCGCTCGAGCAAATCCACAAGCAACAAGATGACAGTGACAGTGACAGGACTTAGTTTAAAAATGAACCAGGTATGTTCTTCGTTTAGGACAGGGGCAGCAGGTGTTCCAAGAATAAGGAAAAACCCTTTAACCTCAGCCAAACAGACAATTAACCTCAACCCAAATTCATCTTGGTGGTTGAGTCTTCCGGAAAACTGGATCCCCTTTGGACCGACTAGTACCTAAATGGAAGGGGGCTTCACCACGCTGTCTTAAGCACTCCCCCTGCTGTAAAACTTAATGGGATTTCTAGTTGGGTTTATCTCTGCATGATAAGACCAGCTTCACTTCTGTCACCCAGAAATCAGACTGACAGAGAATGAATCAAACAATTGCTACGAACCTGGTAAGGACTTGAAACTGGGGATGGAGAGATACTATAGCAGGTAGGGAGCTTGCCTTGCACACAGCTGACCTGGGTTCAATCCCGGGCATCCCATACGGTCCTCTGAGTCTGCCAGGAGTGACTGCTGAGTGCAGAGTGCAGGGCCAGGAGTAATTTCTGGGCACAGCTGTGTGTGACTCAAAAATCAAAAAAACAAAACAAAACAAAAAAACCACTATATCTAAATTATACTTCTGCTCACTTTGAACATGTCTTTACAGGTAGCGGATACAAGTAGAAACTATTTCTTTTACAGCAACCTCATCAGGATACAAAAAAAGGAAACAACAAAAAAAGATTATTTTATAGCCATTATTTTCTTTTTTTCCTAAAACACTCTGCCCTCTTTGGACCAGAAAAAAGCTTTTCTCCTCCAGGGTCTAAG
Organism: Sorex araneus; assembly: GCF_027595985.1. Classification (NCBI taxonomy): domain Eukaryota; kingdom Metazoa; phylum Chordata; class Mammalia; order Eulipotyphla; family Soricidae; genus Sorex; species Sorex araneus. The sequence goes on from NC_073305.1 coordinate 14,099,230, forward strand.
ATATAAGAAAATTGCTATCTAATCTATCTATTTTCTCTTTCAGACTGACAATCCTGAAACCCAAGAAGCCATTGCCTCTACCCCAGTAATAATAAGTCAGCTTGAGATTTCACTCCCTTACAGAAGTAGGTCCACACTTTTTTTCCCCCAGCAGGAAGAAGGACCCTCATTAGTGTTCCCCTTAAAGAGGTGAGGTGTTTAAGGAGGAATGGCACAGGCACTTAGATAGGGGGTCCTGATAATAAAACTAATAAATAAAATAAAAATAAATAATAAAACTAAGGAAAAATTGCCTAGCCCCGAAGTGGCCCAAAGGCAAGAGGAACACATTCCTTTGAGATGCAAATCCTGAGCTCTTTGGAGACTGAAAAATGGAGGCACCACCCAGGAAGGGTGAATGACCTCAAGAAGAGTACAGCAGATTCTCAAGGTCCGATAAAAATGTGAAAAGAACCATCAAGAGTTCAAGGCTTTCCCTGTGATAACACCCAGAGTAACTTTTAACTGTGTGGAGAACTCCAGGCCAAGATAATTTGGAGAAATTATTTTTCCACACACTCTCTCTCTCCCTCTCTTTCTCCCTCTCTCTCTCTCCTTTCTCGCTCCCTCTCTCTCCATCTCCCTCCCTCTCTCTCCCTCTCTCTCTCCTTTCTCTCTCCTCTATCTCCCTCCCTCTCTCTCCCTCTCTCTCTCCTTTCTCTCTCCCCTCTATCTCCCTCCTCTCTCTCCATCTCCTCCCTCTCTCCCTCCCTCTCTCCCCCTCTCCCTCTCTCTCTCCTTTCTCTCTCCCTCTCTCTC